>NW_028281133.1:442500-728722 GCF_059751285.1 Brachycentrus maculatus
CATGGAGAGGTTATGTCAACATTTTTCTGTTTTAATTGTTTATAACTAGCTTCTAAAGTAGAATATTTCACAGGTCTCAACATTTTATTTCGGAAGGCGAGAAATTTAGAAAATCTGATCCTGATAAATTGTCTCCTTGAAGTTCTTATAACCGCCGAACGAAAACTCGAAGTATCCTTCAAGTCGGAATAATAAAGACGTCCTGCTTAGCTGTGCACGCCAAATTCGAGAAAATCAATACAGCCACACCCTGAGGTCTTAACAATCAAATTAACACAATTATAATTCGATCACTTCATCCCGTTTACAATGATAGGAACTAAGAAGTGATGTTTTGAGTTGTAAAACAATGCTTTTTTTGACACTTTTTATGGTTATATTTTTTTCGACGGATAGCATTTTTTAAATGCATTTTTAAAGAAAAATTCGTCAAGTTAAACACTAGAAATTATTCATTTCATACCTTGGATGTAATTGTGAAATCAGTTACGCGATAAAATAGAAGAAAAACGAAAAAAATGTGTTGAAAAAATATCAAAACAAAAAAAAAACGACACTTACCATTTTTCTTTTAAAAATCTTCTGATTTTAAACTGAAAGAATATCTCACACGAAATTAGGGAAATTCCGTTAGAATGTAAACCGTTTTAAGTATGTGCTTCAACAAAACACCAAAGATTTTGTTATATTTTGTAAAAAATAATGACGAACACTTTTTCCGCACTTTCAGACGGCAAACGCTCCCGCCATGTTGGAAGTTCACGAGCGCTCTCGCGCATGTTCCGTAATCGATTTCAGGTTATGTAAGAAAAGAAAACGAATTTTTGGAAATTATTTTTTCTATTTCAGTTGGTGACTATGGCGTATTGCTGTCTTCTTCTATCACTACTAAAATCCCGTTAGAAATGTGAAACAACGCATTACCATAAACAAAAATTAATTTTAGAGTTCCAAAAGTCATTTCTCATTCGTGGAAATGCATTATTTTCATCCAAATTCGGGTTTTTTTTATACATTTTTATTATAAGTAATTAAAGATAGTTATACTAACACTAACCAAACAAAATGTTACGAGAATTGTTTGTTTTTTAGACATCAACAATAATTTTAATGGATTTCACATAAGGTAAACCAAATTACTGGACAAATTACCAATGTGCATCCCGCTAACATAAATTTGATGTTTTACAAAAAAATTAAGCATGCTTTATCACTTTAACCTGAGACTTTTTAAAAACTCAATTTCTTTAAAAAAACTTTTAAAAAACAATTACTTTCAACTAACTAACTTACCATCACGCCATTTCCCCGAAGGGGTAGGCAGAGAGAATAGAATGCCACACCACTCTGTCCTTGCAAACATTCTTCGCCTCTTCCACGTTCGACTCCTAACCTGACCACGTTCAAGAATTTGGCATACTTGATCGTGCCAAGTTTTTCTCGGTCTTCTTCTGCTCCTTTTTCCAATTACATTCGCCTCATAAAGTGTAAATCAATTCTACCACATAGATTATTATTTTTCAAACGATATATTTTATGCTTGACAAACAAAAAGAGAATTTTCACTACAATTTTATAAATTCATAATGCCGCAGGAAAAATTTCTGTTTTGCGTCAAGGAATGAACCTGGTCCTCTAATGCCTAGAGGTGTCGATCAAAATAATTACATAGGTAGATACCTAATTACTTGCTCATTTCGACACTTTATGGTAGAGAAAATAGTAAATGTATAGAAAATGCAATATCTATGGTTCAAATTTAATCAATGGAAAAACAAAATCTCGGTTGCGACATATCAAAAGTAATAAATCGTCGTTTCTTCGGATAGTCCATGAGTAAGAGATTAAATAATCAAAATATAGTTGTAATTATTTCAATCTAAACACATATTTAAAAATATATATTATTTTATACTGTTTTCCGGATAGCTATCGAAGTTAGCGTAAAAGTGCATCGCGCGTTTACGCAGCAACAAAAACAGCGATTGTAAGTCCGTGATTCGATTTTTCGAATGGAAAGAAAGAAAACTAACCATCACTACTTTGAGGCTTAGTGGAATGAAAAACTTTCGTGATTTCATATGTAGAACGTAATTTTTGTTTTGACAGCCAGAATGGCTATCCATACTAGGTGGTCTCCAAAGGCCTAGCCAAAACGGTTTGGTTACATTGTTTATTTTAAATCACAATAGGTCTCTTTAGAAACTGCGAGACATGTTCTCAAATAAACACAAATTAAACCACCCATACCTATGGACTTATTTATTTGTATATATTTTTTTAAAACCCTGTATTTAATAAATATTTCAGTGTAGTGGTCGGCAGGCTCAGTAGTCGAGAGACCAAATATCAAGAGTACAATGATTGAAATTTATTTTTAGACCCAAATTTCTTAATTTTAAAACTACATAGGTAGGTACACTGTTTATTACCATAACAAACTTGTCTGAATCAAACTATAGGTGTATTGAAACATGATATCAGATTTGATAATGATCTTAGTTATTGAAACAAATTGAATTGTGAGTAAAGTTATCCGTAAAATTATATCATGGCAATGACTGAAACACTTCATGTCAACAATGACTTTGCATCTCCTTGGAAAGTTTCATCATATCAGGTTTTCACGTAGTTGTTTCTAATTTTAGGCACGATACCAGATTCTCATCAATTATATGTTTTCTCATTCTACTCTTGATAAGGTTCATGCGTGGAAAATATTGTCCGCACAGTTGTAGAACTAAAATAGGAAAAAACAAGTGTTTGATGTTCTGGTGGTGATCATATTATTTAGAAATATTCAAGGTATCAAAAATCATCACGTGTTCCTTCTCCCAAGTCTTTCTTGTCACCTGGGGCTTGCTGACCACTGTCTTTGTGCAACAAGTTAGGAGTTTTTCAAACTTTTGCACAAGAAATCAAGAGTTAAATATAATAAATTTTGTACCTCATTCTTCTATGTTGAGGGAAAAAAGGGAGCATTGGTGAAAGGACATCAATCATTGAGTTGAAAGGTTGCGATTTTTTATAATACTGGTTTATTTATATTTCATTATACACATACAATAATGTGTCCTCACTGAGCTTTCCTGTGCTAAGGGCACATTTTACAATACTTATAAAACTAAGTGATTTTTTTGGTCACATGCAATCAAATACAACATGGCCGAATGATACAATAAATTCCAGATCTACCCACCTCAATTATCCATTTATGAATAGCTCTTTTATACAAAGTTTATTTTTTTAATGACTATGGATAATGGAAGTAGGTTGTAATTTTCTTTGTTTTTTCGTTATATGTATTTACTTTCTGACTATACTGATCGACAATCAGTTTTAAGAGCCAGTCATTAGAAATAAACTTACTTATTGATTTTACGTTTAATTTGTAGCACTCCATTTTAATTTATGTTTCAAATTTTATATCAAACAGATTTTTTTGATTCTACTAAGTTGTATTTTATCAAAAAACACATCAAAATTAATATTTCGCCTAGTTATGGCATTTTCAAACATTGGTTTGGACGACTATTACCAGTTCTCACTATGTTAAAATTTACTGTTAAATCATTCATTCCTTTCCCACTTTAACTGGGCTGTCTCCTAATAAATGTTGGATTGATTAGCGGCCGAACTTCTTATTGGAATATTTGCTTGATCATTTTGTGATCAATTCGAAATCTACTCACACTCCGGTTCAATTTATACCGGATAATTGATATATACTGATTACCATTGCTGGTATTATAGTTTAAGTGCATTGTTTCATAGAATCACTGTTTGTATAGAATCACATTTTTACTACTCTAGATGTTTATAGTCAAATTAAGCCTATATTTTAATTATCTTATAGTAATATGTACTCTGTCCTATGTAATAAAGAACTTCAGCGGTATATACAGTAATTACTTAAACCATGAACTTTATTAAAATAAACTAATATCTATTTTTAACAGGATGTCTAGAAAGAACTACGATATAACAGTTGACAAGTGTTTTACAGGTCAAGAAGAGTTATGCAATAAGTAGGCACACGCTACATATTTTTTTAAATTTTATAAATAAATGATATGCATTGCTCTTTATCTTTTATTTACTTTTTACAATTTTGAAGGTCATTCTGTTTTTTTGGAAATTTGAACTGCAATTAATATTCATACATTAAAAAAATCCTAAAATAGGACCTACATAACTACCCAGTATCTTTAAATTAATATTGTATATTTAGTGTTAAATTTGATGTATTTGAATTTATTTAATTCATATGGTTTAAATATATAAATGACAAATTTCAACTTTGGATGCTAAATTGTGTTAACATTTTTCTCCCAGAACCTGATCAGAATGTGACATTTGTTGGGAGATAATGTCCAGTGAATGGGAGTTTATTTATTGGGCCAAGTAAATCACACCTTATAAAATGATTATAGATGTGGCTTCTTCGAAGCGTAGCGGCAGTTGTCATGCGAGAGGTCCTGGGTTGTGATAAAATGTTTTATCTTTCCTACAATCATTCGTTACACCGGGCTTGCGCTTTTAACGATACTTGGTCCCGTCTGATATTCAATTGAGACACCGTATTATGGTACCTCGCTGTCATTTTAACTTAAAACACCGCATGTGGTTTCCATCGAGGTGTGATACAGCGTTAAAAAGAGCACGTTGACATTTACACCGAGCGAATGCCGACTGAAAGTACGCAAGTGTCACTTCTCGAATAGAAGACGTGTGGATCGAATGTTGGATATAAGATTACGCGTAGCAATAAATAAATCATAGTGACGTACTCTTCCATTGCAAATATATATTTAATGTTACAACTTATTACCCCTAATGACCAGGATAGCGCGTCGACAGCCGTCCCCCATCAAAGACAAACGTCAAGCAAGTGCCTCCTAGATGCACGTAATACACGCTGCAAAATTTATTTACCAACTGCGTGTCCTTGATATAAAATTTTGATAGGTATTATAAATGCGATGTTGTTGGTTTTTATTTTCTTATCAAAACTTTTTACGTTTATGTTATAGTACGTAGTGGCCCATAGCAGTAATTCGTTATCACGTTTTTTTTTTAAATAATATCTTAAATACTCCAATGTGGTTGATTTAAAAAAAAACATACTTAAAGCATTTTTCTAAATGCATGATGATTGCGTTATTCTTTTTTACACAAATTAGGAATTAAAATTCCGGAGGTATTTAATCAATCTAGAAAATAATTTTAGTTGTGCTGCCATAAATTGCTGGCATGTTTTATATGCACTCGCTTACATAACTGTTGTGGTTTATCATACAACACATAGCAAAACGTAATTTTAAAATTATTATATGTTATCCTGGACGGGTGGCTGAACTATAAAACTTTATTCCGCATACCCTAACATCTTCCGATTTATAAAAAAAAAACTGTTTACAAGACTGAAATAACAATTTATCAATTTGTTTATTAATTATTGAAATGGAAAAGTTATATAATTTATATTGAGCAACATCAACCTACATGTTTTTTTAAATATAAAAATAAATTTGTCATGGTTTCACATATTTTTTCGTAATTAATTAATTTATTCCAGACAAAAGTGTAAAATTATTTTTAAAAACATATTTATTCATATTGTATGAAACCAATTTCAACAAAAATGCTAATGTCACTTACATGATATTTTTATTTTGATGTGAGGAATACGAAATCAGGTTTATCGATAATAGCTGATGCGACGCAAGTGAACAAAGAGCACGGTTTGTATTTGATATAGAAGGCCCATTCTACACCGTTTCCTTGTTCCTGTTGAACTCCTGTGATCCTCTGCAACTTCAGTCTCTACAATATTTAAGACATTTTAGATTTTAGTACGTCCGTTTGTCGCGTGGACTCAACGTCTGCGATCGTCTGAAACAAAGGGGCGAAAGCGACGCAGTTTTAGTTATCAAATTCGTAGACAGTCATAACTTATAAAAATGTGCTATATATGTTGAATTATTACATAATATACGTAAAAGTGCCCTGCTCAGTGATTTACTTTTGGCTAAGTGGCCGTCCGTAAATGTATCTATTGTAAAAAACGGCGGTATGTTAAAAAATCTGGATTAGACTCGTGTATGAAGTAGGTATGTAGCGTATTGTTTCAAAATTATTGCATCGAAGTCTGTTTCTGTTATACGAGTAGATTTTTTGTCAGATACGCCTTCACGATCATTATCGTTTTAAAAAAAACTCTTTCATAAACAATATCATGCAGGTTCCAGAGTTTTAGGCTTCGTTTGGAGCACATGTCAAATATCTAGTATGTAATCTTTGGTCGAATCGGAGTTCATTTGTTTACAATGTAGGTAGGCGAGCATATACAATGCTGACCTATGCATAAATATAAGTCACAGCATTCGAGCATTCCTTCCATTACGAAGTTAGGTACGGATAGCGGCTAGCAGTTCATTCGTCCGCTGTCGCTAGGTGCGCGGGTAAGGTGTGTCGACGCTCCGAGCTTTCTACGTAAAAATTGTGTTTTAAGTCAGGTTTGTGCTTCTTAATAGTGTTTTATTTCATTTAATACCTCGTTATCAAACTATAGTACCAATTCAATTAATAGATTACCGCAACAAGTGTTATGTGTCAACAATTGCATACGTTTTTTACGCAAGAATCAGTACCTATGCCATATGCGACTTCCATCAGTCTGCCGTTTGGAATTCGTCGCCATTTTGTCGAGAGGAATTCGTTGTGAAGATGTTACTGATGGATATAATTTTGATTATATATCTACGAATTCAGCCATACCAATGTAAAGGAACATTAATATTGCAAATCTTTAATAGTATATGTTTATGATATTATTGTGGTAATTAAATATATTTATAAAAAATATTGATACCAATTGACCAATAAGCATAAGAAACATTTTCGCTACATATAATGTAATATTGTAGAGATATGAGACATGATTTTTGTTACATTTTGATTTTCGACACGCACATGTTCCATCATTACTTTTTCTTGTTATTGGAATGTATGAACTCGACATAAGCAATATAAATGTAAGTAAAAAAAAGTTCCTATATTCTAAAGATAACTTTTTATGAAATAGACTGAGAATGAATTTCCGTAAGTAAAAAATCTTGTTATTTCACCCTTTTCTAATTATATGGAGGCAAGGTGATTAGTCCTGCACTAATTCTAGAACATGCGAGTAAAATTGATGGAATAGAGATGACCCAAGGGAAAGGACTTTAAGTGAAGGACATGAATGCTATATGGGATATAAAAGAAGAATAGTAGGTAGAAAAATAAGAATATCAGCAATGACTAGAGCATCGGGGATTGTATACCGTGCTTGTTCTAGCTTTTGTAACTTGGGTAATTAATTTGTAGTCGAGTTCCCTTGAGGAAGAAAAAGTACATACATATTATGTGTTATTAAAGAGTACTGTAATAAAGGGTTACTTTCGTGCTTCACTACAAGCTGACTTGTTTACCAGCATACAGTTTTGCCCTCCACATGCCGCATCTTATGACCAGTATCTCTTTGGCTCTGCCAACATGCATATACATATTGTTCGTCGACAAACAAGAATCAAATCTGGTAGCCTTAGCATCTGTGCGCGATAGGAAATGAAAAGAAGAAAAAAGAACTTCTTCGCTTGCTTGAATTAAATTGATTGGACTAAATCAAATCGCCATAGTGATAACAAAACTTTTTGAAGGCCTTGAAATACCAGCAGGATGCAGAAATATGATTCGATAACTCATCCAAATGGACTTTGTGTGTGGAGTCCGCTTTTCTTCTTGACTGATGGGTTTTATTACCACTTGGAAATTTATAACCAGGTCTTACACACGAGTTCCTTACACGTTACACACGAGAAAACGTAATAAATAATTTTGATATAAATTATTTGTATTCACCAATTGCCACATTGGCAATTCAGCCTATCGAACAAGGCGTCTCTACCGCATCCAAAGATTGATGTTAAACAGCTATTATTTTGTAAACTAAAAATTTCAAAGGGGAATATTAAGTTTTGGAAGAGCTGATAATATATATTATTGAAATATCTCTGAATAAAGAATAATAAAGCTCGAAGTAATATGACCGCAGCATGAAAACATTTTATACCTATAGTAATGATTTTATTGTTTTCGAAGCTTATTTTGCTGCGTTCATGAATGACAAGTACACATTAGAGAAATAACCTTGTTTTAAAGGTTTTTGACGTGGCCACGTCATGAGTAAGACCTTACCCTTTTGACTATCCTTACATGTTTAAAAAGCGTCACGAAATATTGTCCTCGAGTCCCCTGCAATCCCTCTGTAACAGTAAGCAACAACATAAATATACCATAACAAAGATTAGTCTTTAGGTTTCACGCCTCGCCTGTTATTTTATGGATTTGCCGCCATTAAACTGCGAAGGAAACCGCGCCTAAAACCTCTTATTTCGATGTTTCGTGGCAGTTAATCTTTAACAAGGAGGAATAATTTCCATGTAAATGTGCGACTACATTGGTCGGTTCTATGTTCCACCCATACTCTTATTTAACTGACGCAATCAGGCTGCGGGGTAAGCCAAATTGTGAATCGCAAAATTTTTCTTCGTCATCAAATATACCGTAATCACCTTCAAGTATTCTTCAAGAAACACACTAAGTGATACCAATAACTAACTTAGAAGTAATAAAACATATGTACTTATACTCGTATATTCCATAAAAACCAGCAAAACAAAAATTAAACCCTGTTTATGTCATTCGTCCCAGATCTATCATCGTATCCATGTATCAGGTCTACACATATCGCTCACTCCTTTCAAGAACGTCATAAATCAAAATACTTGATTTTTCAGGAGAACGTTTTTAAAGTTTAAAAATATAATACAATCTATTAAAAATAAATATCAAGCCACTTATTGAACTTTTTACTGTCCAAAAGATCTTTTTGGGTAAAACCTGAAGGTTTTTTCTCCATTTGAAAAATATTAAATATATTTTTAAAAATAATTAAAACATACCTTTTCTTCAAAATGCAAAAATAACACTTTCTGCCCTGTAGCGGGTAAATATTAAGTTGAAAATATGCTGCTTTTGCTGGGATATAGTACATTTTCTGGGCATTCCGAAAACATGTACAACTGAAAATTGACGATTTTTGATTTATGACGTTCTTGAAAGGAGTGAGCGATATGTATCAACATTTAATATTATTTACACTTGATTAAGGCGCGAACGGTGAGGTAATTGTTATAATGACTGGATTTACGAGTATATAAGTATATTCTTATATATGTCGGGTGAAAAAACTTCTGGATATGTATTTTAAACTGCCTTATGCTCATAAAATTGTAAAATTGGTCTCGATCATAATCTTAGTCTAAACAATGGTCTGCTTGCTTTATAGCCAAAGTTGAACAGATTTGAAATGTTAGTGTAAAATAAGTGTTTTTAAATCCGGCGTAAAAAGGTTTCCTGTCTTAAATCTATGTTATGTACATATATAGTTATGCAATCTCAACAAATTGCTAATACTTTTCACACATCGTTCACTCCGTCAAGAACGTCATAAATAAAAAAAAACTTTTTCAGGAGAACGTTTTTAAAGTTTAAACACAATTATCAAAAATAAAAATCAAGCCACTTATTGAACTTTTTACTGTGCAACAGATCTTTTTAGGTAAAATCTGGATGTTTTTTCTCCATTTGAAAAATATTTAGTATTTAAAAAAAAATAATTAAACAATATGTTTTCTTCAAAATGTAAAAACAACATTTTCTGCCCTGTAGCGGGTAAATATTAAGTTAAAAATATGCCTCTTTTGCTGGAATATAGTACATTTTCTGGGCATTCCGAAAACATGCACAACTGAAAATTGACGATTTTTGATATATGACGTTGTTGAAAGGAGTGAGCGATACGTTAGACGGTATTCACAATGTGTGTAAACAAATTTAACATGTTAAATGCCAATACTAAAGTTTGTCAATTTTGAAAATCCCAAAAAAATCGGTAATCTACGTATTTTACGAATATAATGTGTTTAGTTTATTATTTTTTTTGATTTGACGATGGGTTCCATAGGTAAAGAATTTTGAATAAAGCTCTTGATTGAGGTCACTGGTGCCCCACATGGTGCTGTGGTCCAACACAGGCGAGGTCACCAATGCCTCCTATGGCGTTTAACGTGTTAAAATGGAATCCGCGAAAAATGGAAAACGCGTGAAGGGAATCAATTTCAATTTAAGTTAACTACATATTACCATAAGCACTCTTAGGGTAGTATTTTACGAAAATGCCGCGATATAAATTACCCAAATTTATGATTATTAACTAACCTATTTTAATAATGAAATTATTATTTTTTAAGAGAAATATTTATGTTTTAGAATTAATAATAACATAATAAATAATAATAATTATTTTATATTTAAATAATAGTAATAAAATACAAAAATACTTCAATGTCGTACTATTTCTATGAGCCAAGGCTTCTCATTATTGAAAATAGGTATCAAATTGTGGTAGAAGTGGGTTTGTACCCAAAATACTCTGACTCAAGAGTCCGCGACACTAACCACGGGACCCAACAATGTGATTCTGTTTTCTGGATCATGTGATGTTCACAAATCTGGATTATCTCCAATTATAGGAGTTATTTTTCATATGAAATAAATGCCCAGACTTCCATATGCTTCTTCATCTTTGATGAGATGTCAAAAAATAATAAATAAAATATCCGGTCTAGTAATATTTTTGACTGTCAAACTTCCTCATATCGAATCAAAAATAAATTATCATAAATTATCTTCTATACTTTGTAAAGTTTTTTGAAATTTTATTTTAAAAGAGCAGCGAGTGATATTTTATTAATTTATCTTTTCTATCGTGTTTTGGCGAAAACTGAAATGGTGTACTGCAGATTTTAATTTAAACATTTATAATCTTTTGATTTTTGTTATAAAATGAAAATGAAAAATACAACTTTACTGATTCAAACGTAAAAAAACGGTATTTTATATCTGGATAATAAATAAATGTTACGAATCATAAAAGTGTTTATTTAATTTTTTTCCTGGAAAAAAATCTATAATGGATAAATATTAGGATCTCAATTTTCAGATTCTAATTAGTGACCCAGATGCCGATGAAATATCAAGATGGACCCCGAAAGCATAGAATATGACAGAAAGCTACAGGAAATGAAGCAATATTTGCCATTTTTAGAATCCATGGAAAACAGATTGAAAGCAGCCACTGGCGATGGCATTGGAATACAGTTTTCCAAAATACAAGGATTAAAAAATCTACTACTAAGTAATAAAAGGTGATTTAAGGAAGGCTGTCTTACACTGCATCCTACCAATTGATGTACAGTTATGTCTCGCGTAACGTACTTAATTCTTTCCAGGAGTAAGTTCACCATGCTAAAACTCGTTAAGTGAAACGCGGTAGCCCAAAACTACACGATAAAAAAAAATTCGTTAAGCGAAACGTTCGTTGTGCGAGACATCACTGTATAGTGAGATACGAAAGGGTTGTTTATGTTTTATTTGCAGTAAATCGTCTCGTAATTTTAAAACGGTTATAACATTACATATAAAGGCTATAAGATATAAAAACCCTTTTAAATTCTCGGGACCAAATATTCATATTATCACAATAATCCTGTGTAATCCCATGTCCTTATTACCCTTTCTTGGTAGAACATATCTATGTTATGCTTACATAATCCGTTCGTGCTTAAATTAATGTATTGTAATGAAGAAAATGATGAACATTTTAATTCGGTTTATGCAATGTTCAGTTCTGCTAAGAGAGGGTCGATGTTATGAAAATATATTTCAAAAATAATTTTTTCGTTTCACGCAGCTTTGATGATAATTAGGTATTGCATATGCTATTATTTATTTTATTTTATTAACCTTCACACGCCTTTTATCACGATATCAATAGTAAAAATGTATCCCAACTGTCCTGAAATTACTAGGGCTATAAAAATCGGTAATTAAGAGCCTCCCAACTAAAAGACTAATAATGTTATATAAGTATTTTAATACCATATTAAGAATTTATAAATGAAACGTGAATTAGGATGTGACTGTTTTTTAAATAGAAATCGTTGTTTTAGAATGAAAATGGAAAATCTCAAGAAATGCGAACAAGTTCTCATCAAGTTGCATCAAAAAACTCACGAGGTATATAAAGTTTTATTTTATTAAATCTGTTCAGTAAATTGTATTTTTAGTATGTGTAATAAATATTTTAGTATCGGAATTCTTGAAATATTACCCCACATATACTTTGTAAGTCTTAAAATTGCAGAAGAATATCGTCGGACTAACATCTACAATTACAAATACAGATAGATTTGTGGAAAACGAACCGAATAATGCATTCGATTCTGCCACAGTATTCAATCCAGTGAATATGAATTTTTATAAAGAAAATCCCGACCCTGTATTAAACACGGTGAGTGATAACCAACAAAATCCTATTTCCGAAGAGGTAACCCCTTCTCCAACAATGAGTCTCCAGCACATCCGCGCAAAATTGAAAGGCGTAGTGTCTGCGAGTGAAGATATATCAGGGTCACCCATTGAGAATGTATCTTGTGCATATGTTGGAGCGCCAGGGATAAACCAAGATCCTTCAGATAATATGGGAAATATTTTTAAGAAAGAGATTGAATTTGTGACGAAACGCTTCATGACGTGTAATGAAACAAATTCCTTGATCGACCCTATAGTTCATAAGAATGCATGTAATGATTTTATAAAACAATGCAATTCGCCTTCCTTAAAACCAGTAGCTAAAAATGACTCGAGAAAGTTTCTGCATTCTACAGAAAGAAAATATACACGTGTTCTCAAATCTCCGGTTAGATTTCCGACTCAAAAATTGTCCGACGAATCGAAGCGTTCAAAGACCAGATCGCCGTGTACCGTTCAAAGTGAAATACATCAACCGAGTGATTTCAAACTATACAGTCGTCGTGAATCCTACTTAGTCAAAAATCGTTCTCATTCAAAATCCGAACATTCCAGTAGTTCCGAAAGAAGCAAAAGGTACAAATCTCCAATTCGAGATCAATTCAAGGGATATAATGTTAAATTAGGATCTAGTGAAAAGAGACAAAAAGTAAAGTCTGTTAGAAATAAAGATGATAAACGCAAGTATGAACGAAATAAACGTAGTTCCTCGATAGAAAATAAAATAGAACTAAGTGAATTGCGTAAGAAAAGGGAAAAACTTGTGCAAGAGCTGCAAGAAGAAAATCTATTTCAAGCTTTTATAAGCGATATTCCCGGGGTGGAATCGGTCAAACCTGTCAAAAAGAAAGTCACTATGGACAAAGAAGAAGGTGAAATAGGCGAGAGCGAAGAAGAAGACGAAGAAAAAATTAAATTATTATACGATAATTTGGCTATTTCAAAAGAACGAAATCAGAAAAACCGTGTCAATCAAGAGAAACAATCGTCCAAAATTATTAGTGACAAACATAAGAAAATAGAAAAACAAATTAACATCTCAAAATCACCGGAAAAAATATCTTCAAAATATCAGATAGCCATCAATATTAAAGAACGCAGACATTTAGATTCCCCTAAGACATCAAGTAAAATAAAAGAATCAGTGGAATATCGTAAACTTAAAAACAATCAAAAGTTGGATGAATCTAAAAGAGACGACGATTATTATGAAATTCTTAGTACTAGTGAAGATGAACAAAAATCGACGCATCTAGATGATTTGGACACTGAATTAGTAAGTGCTCTCCCAAAGAAAACCAGTACACAATTAATACAAAAGATGGCTGACATTATAAATTCAGAAATAATACCTGCTAAGGGCGAGGAAACACCGGATAAACAATGTGCCGTTGAAATTGTAAAAGCTCCAACTATATCCGTAACGGAAAATAATTCTAAATCGATCAATACTACTAGTTCATCAGACACAATCTTTGGAAGTACTTTTGAAGAAGGTATATTAAAAGCTCTAGCAGATGATTCCAATTCCGAGTTACCGGGAAGTTCAGATAATTTAAATTCAAACAAATTTTTCACTGAAAGTAGTTTGCAAAATGTGTGTAGTCAAAAAGCAAGACGAATTAGTTTAGAAAAGTATAAAGAAAAACAAGCTTTATTAGCATCAAATATGGTGAAGATGGACGAACAACCTAAAAAAAGTGTTGAGAATTATGTCGATATAATCAATCGCGTATTCACTCCTAAAGAACTTCAGCGATTTAATCCGATTATTCAAAAAACGATGGAATCAGTGTGCCAAAATACAAACTCTATGTCAAAACTTGGCACGGATCCCGAAAAACTGCCAAGTATCATTGGCAACTTTCATCGAGAAAAAAGTTTTAAGAGTCCAGAAAATTCGAATTTTGTAAGCAAAAATGTAGGTCTCCGAACACCGGAATACAGGAATGTTATTCCTAGCTCGCATGTAAATTCCAATAATTTAATGTCACCATCTCAGGAAAAAAACCAAATTCCACCATGGGCAACGCCAACACATAGAACTTACGAGATAATTCAACAACAACATATGGTGTATTCTGATCAAATTACTTACTGTCGAACTCCATCTAGTGTGGATATGTTTAGTCCTAGATCTGATGATAGAGGGAGTGCGGAAATGAATGTTCCCTCGGCTTTACCTTCTTCAGTGATCATGTCTCCGAATATGATGTCCCCGTGTTCTGATGCGCGGGTGTTAAACAATGTACCAAATGTGAGCGGAAGTGAATTGAAATCAAGACCGTTTCCCGTCAGCGCTAATTACAGAGGAAAAAATCCAAAACCATTATTAGGTTACCCGATGGGTAATCAAAATTCATTACACGGACCTCTTTTACCAACACCTGTAAGAGACGATAGCCGCCTTATGTCTCACAATATGACAGGTTTTCAAAATAATGGATTTTCACCTCATGCTCAACGATTTTTTCCTTCGAATATGAATGATTCAGTTACACAAGTGAACATAAATACCAACACTAACCGAGGAGATTTTTATTCTAATCATTATATGCTACAGTCTATGCCTACTCATAATCTACAAATTGCGTCCCCTGTACAACATGAATCTCATATGCCGCATTTAGATTACAGAGACGCTAGTTCGAATTCCAATACTGGAGTGAATAATTTTACAGCAGGTTATTTGATGAACAGAGATCAAAATAGTGTTCAAGGAAGAGATCAAAGAGAACGCAGTGTTGGAAGGCCAGTGCCAAGAGAAGTTGGTGGTACATGGTCATTTCAAAGAGAACAAAGTGTTGGAAGACAAAGAGAAGTTAACACCGGACACTCATTTCAAATGGTGGATAATTTAGCAAGGCCAATAAATTTAGACCATAATTTACAAAACACATCCTTGAACTTTGAATCCGGTAGATCATTCTACAATGAATCTGTCAAAAACCAAAACGCAAATCGTCAGTCTAGAGGATTGAGTGTAGGTCGTTCTTTAGATAATAACGCGGGCATATTAAGTAGATCTGCATTCAGTGTGTCCCAATCGATGGGTCCAAGTTCGAGATTCGCAAGAGCGCAGAGCGTTGGTCGTTTTATTGCGGGTACCGAAGACAACGGAAGTCTAAGAAACCCGACTTTTCAGAGGGAACGAAGTTTTAGTCGCGAAAGGAGTGTCGGGCGTTCCAGCTTTCCTGAGAGACAGGCTAATAACGATAATCGCTTCCAAAGAAGTAAGAGTGTTGGGCGTACTATTACGGCAGCTCCAAAAATGAATATTTTTCGAGAAAATGTGACAAAAAATAACATTTCCCAAACGAGTGTCGGGCGATGTGCAGATGTTGACGATCGAATATTCAGTAGGGGAAATTTTCCAAATCCAGGATTCAATGATATTGACGAACGAAGGAGATTCGTGGTTAATTCGAAACCGAGCTGTCAAGGATTGAATCAAAATATTAAAAATAAAGATCCTCTTACTGATAATCGAATTATAAAAGATCCGAGACTCCTTAAGAATCAAAACAAAAATATTGAAGTTGTTGCCAATAAAAAAGACTCTCGAGATCAATTTGATCGGAATAAAAAAAATCGTCCCTCAGAACACCATCATTCCGATCCCCGCCGAAATAGGAGTGGTTCAATATATGACGATCGAAAAGAAAGAGAAAGGTCAGATAGAGATTCATCGCGTAGCTCCTATAGATCGAAAAATACTAACGACAATAATAGTAAAGGAAGATCTCATAAAAGATCACCATCTCCAGCACGAAAAGACCAGGGCAAATTATCAAAAACCCATCCAGGAATTCTCAGTTTTAAGATACCAAAAATTAAAAAAGATTTCGAAAATGATAACTCCATATCTAAAACGACAAATGTACGTGAATCAAATAATTTAACTAAAGTTTTTGACGAAACGCTGACTAAAAACCTGAAAGCGAGTTGTCGAGGAAATTCAAAGAATGAAAGTAAACTGAAACGTAAAGAGGAAATAGAAAGGGAAAACAAAAGCAACTGTAATATTCTTGTGAAAGCAATAGAAAAATCGTACTCTTTCGATAATATACATAATGATATAGATGAAAGAAAAAGTAATTATTTAAGCGCATCACATATACCACCAAAAAAAATGGATGAAATAGCAATAAACGAAATTGATGATTCTGGACGCTCTTCTAAAGATCAATTGATGAATAATACATGTAAAAGAAATACGGGGAAACGAACTAAATCAAGAAGAATTTCTCAAAATGTATTTGAAGATACTGAAAATAATCAATTTGAAAAAGTCAATGACCAAAAAACTATTTCTGAAACCACTGCTGATAAAAATTCACAAAATACTCAAGATGATAGTAGTTCTCCAAATAAGACTGATTCTCAAAACGAAGAAAATGATTTTCTTAAGGATTCTGAAATTGTTATATGTGACGATAATACAGTAAAAAATTATGAAGCTGGATCTGATTCTGTAGAAAATAAAACCAATATATCTCACATACCACAAAATGATTCTAAACCCAAAAAAGAAGAACAAACAGAGGATACAAGTTACGCGAGACGTTTAAGAAATCGTTCGAAGGGCAAAGATTTATCAACACACCAGCAAAGTTATACACTTGAAACACGAAAAATGAAGACACGAAGTAAGAGACCCTTACTTCATTCGCGTGAGAATGATGAGGATAACAATCAACCAGAAAATAAAAAAGAATCTGAAAATTATTTGGACACTGTTGATATTACAAAAACTCTCGACATAAGCAATACTTCTAATGACACTGAAAGTTATAAAATTGACGAAATCTCGCCTAATATTACAAATTTCATATCTAAAACTAAAAACGAGCAAAACCTTACCTTACAAAATCAAACATATAAAATTGCTAGTCAAGTTGTCATAGAAACGAACCAAAAAGAAACCGTAGAGGAACCCAAAAAAGACGTTGAAATGGTTTCTACATTCAATACTTTGGATACTTCCTTACCTATTGTGAAAGACAAGAAAGATACTGAATTCATAGTTGACCATAACCAAAGTGTATTACTTGAAACAAACATTCAAAAAAATTCAACAACTGATTCAACGACAATTTGTGAAAAAATCGTGAATGATGCAAAATATGATAAAACTATTCCAAATGTAATAAACAATGCACTTCCCAATTCTTATATGAATGAAGAAGTCTTGCATACATCTGAAAATGTTCATGTTTTGCAAAATGCGGCTTCCGTAGCTGAAAACAAAGTAGTCAGTGATCAATCGCATATCAAAGAAACCGACAAATTAAATATGCGCATTGCAGACCCCAAAAAAGATTCTAGGGATTCAGATAATAAAGAAGAAAATAAATTTTCCGATATTAATAGCTTGGTAGAGATATTAAAAAGTAAAGAAAAAATGTTGGAAATTTTAGCACTTGTTAACCAAACGGATGGGGAGAATTCTGGTAAACTTAAAAAAATATTTGAAAAGTTAACGGAAATAGATTCAGATGATGAAGATACCAGTAAGAATAAAAATGAGAATGCTAATAATAATGCTATACTTGGTCAGTCATCTCCAAAAGATGACAAAGCAATGGATAAGGGCGAATTGGGTACTATAATTGAAAAATCGTCTATGACGGATAAGAAAGCAATGGATAAGAGTGAATTGGATACTTTAATTGAAAACCCGTCTACGACAGATAAGAAAGCAATGGACAAAGGTGAATTAGATACTACAATTGAAACACCATCTATACCAGATAATGAATCAACGGAAAATGCTGAATCAGATACCGTAATAGAAAAACCATCTACAACAGGCAATAAAGGAATGGATGATGCTGAACTAAAAAGCGTCATTGAAAAACCCCATACAACACACGATGAAGCAACGAAAAACCCTGAATTAGACACTATAATTGAAAAACCATATACAACAGATAGTTTAGTAATAGAAAGTTCTCAATTAAACACCGTCATTGAAAACCCCCCTTCTACACACAATAAAACAGTGGAAAATGTTGAATTCGATACTAAAATTGAAAAACCTTCTGAAATGGATAATGCAACATTAGATACGAGTAGTAACAAGTCTATTTGTTCTACTTCTGGAACTGATAATACCGATATAAACGAACCAAATAGCAATAACGAGGTAACCAAACCAAAAAAGAAATATACAAAAGGCAATAGGGAATTGGAAATGTTACATGAATATAATCTTGGGATGTTTATAAGTCAAGATGTTCTTAAAGCAACAGGAGTGAGGGCATGTACTTTATCCGAACCGCACAATTCACAAGCTGAGACCGATAAGAAAAGTGATTCTAAAAGGAAAATCTTAAATACTACCAAAATAAATATTAAGAAATGTAGTGCGAAATCAAAATCTCTTATCGATTCTTCTAAAAAAATTGTGCCTTCCACAAAAAATAAAAGAATTACTCGTGGATCGATCTCTGCCGAGCCACGCGTCATTATTGAAAAAACTAATGTGAGTGACTACAGCGTAAATGATGCAGATAATGTTGATGTCTACGAATATAGCGATGATTGTCCGGAAGTTCAACTATTTAAACAAAAACCTTGTCCCAAGTCTAAAAAAATAATAAAAAATCCAGTTTCTGGTTCCCCGAAAGATCTGAAGGTTGTAGAAGGTAAAGTATTGCCTACAGATTCCAACAACGACAGTAACCCCAAAACGACCAAGTTTCGGAAATGCAAACAGTCTAACGCCGTTAAAGAGTCTTCTCATAAACCTCCCGAAGTTGATAATAAAGACTTCGTTGTAACTGGCGAACAAAGTATCACATCTTCACCAAAAAAAATTGACTCTGAAACCGATGAGGTCGAAAATCTAAAGGAAATGCATCCGGTTGTTGCAAAAAATAAACCATTAAAAAAACTGGGTTTGAAAACCTCTAAACGCGTGATTAAAAAAAGAAAAAAGGTTGGATGGGCAACTGGTATAATAAAAAAGAAGAAGATTTATAAAAAAAAGATTGCAGAACAAAATTTGGCTTCATCATTAAATACAAATTATACTGACAAATCATACAATTTTTCTCCTGACAAAACTCAGTATGAATGTAAACTATGCAACGAATATAATGGCCCAAACATTGTAGATCATTTCAAAGTGAAACATCCCCACTCTGAAGTTTTCATTTCAAGATTGCACCCAGATCAAGCTAAAGTTGCTTTAGAGGAAGCCAAATTGGATACATCTAAAACAAGCAATATGAAAACCAGAAAAATGAGGCAGTACCGTTGTCGATTTTGTATGCGACTTTTTAAGGTAAATCAATTGAGATCAATTTTCGCTCACATCGTCCAACAACATACTGGTGAATATAAATGTGAGTGTACTCTGTGCGCGAAAAAATATATTTCCAGATGTGTGAGTGTATGTAATAAATCGAGCACACTTCCCCCCGTTTTCGATAATCTCGTTTCGACTGCCGTGAAAGGTTTCATTTGCAGTTTGTGTAATTACACACAAATTTCGCACGAAAATTTAAAAGCGCATATAGCTTTGAGACATTTTTCACAAGAATGCGAGTTAATCGAGATAAATTTAACCCAGTCGAATGCGAGACGACGTCGAAGTCACGCGCATGAGTTTGCTGAAATAGGTCGACAAAAACTGTCCAAAGTTTTAACGAGATCTCAGCAGATTGATACTGCTATAACGAGCAAAATTGTGGACTCGTCTTCCCCTAAAGTTGAAACATTGAGCAAAGTGACCGTCATTAATAATAAAGAAGAACATAAAATTGTCAAAGAAACTTCATTGATTGATACGAAAAATAGGCGCGAAAACATAAATATTGATACAGTTTCTATGCCTGTACAAGCAAGCCAAGAGAGTATACAGGGTCTAATGCGCATTGACAATAGTATCAAAGCAAATACAGTTTCTATGCCTGTACAAGCAAGCCAAGAGAGTATACAGGGTCTATTGCGCATTGACGATAGTATCAAAGCAAATCCGGAAATTCGTATAAAAGAGGAAATTGTAAGCATCGATCAATGTGTTCGCTCACCACCAGAGTTTAGGCCAGAAAATATAAAAACAGAATACGACCCTTTAGAAAGTGTACACAGTGCACCAGAATGCAATACTTTTGTAAGGGATACGCCGTCATTAAAACCAGTTAATATTATAAATGTGCCGTCTCGAGAAAATTCACATCCCACTAACCCAAGTTTCGACGTCAAAGTCGGAGGCGTCCAAAGAAAACAATGCTCCGGCTCTTGTGAATACTTATGTTCGATTAACGACTGTACATTTACGAGTCGATTTTTGTTGTCGTTTGCAAGTCATGTGGAAAATCATCACGTTTCCGATGTTTGGGATGGGTTTTGCCAAGAATGTGGAAAATGTGTACCTAACCCGGAAAATGAACTCAACAATCACTCGAACGCATTAGACCATCTAATTAAAGTACACGCGAATAAGGGGCGTCCCGAACTGAAAGAAAACAATATTCGAACAATGCCAATTTTAAAACCGGCAACTTTTAAGCAGGAAAATAAGACTCCTCCCAAAATCCAAGTACGGCCAATGACAGATTTGCTGGCGTCGAATGTCGGTACAGATGATTTCGACGAGACGAATCAAGCGAGCGATGCCGGATTCTGCCAACTCCGGATCGAGAGCGTCGTCAGTTTAAACCCCAACGTGATAAATAATCCGCAAGAAAATGCCGAAATTTTTACCAACTGTTCCCAAACACCGCGACCCGAATCGCCGAAGATGGATAAAACTCGGGAAAATGCTCCCAACTCGATACTAGGAAAAAGACTGTCCGAAAGAGTGGTCATATCTCGGACCAGCATTTCGAAAGTGGATGCGATCATCAAAAACGACGCTTTAGAAGGATCGCGTCCTTCGACCGTGGGAAACCGAATAATCCAGTTCAGATTGAAAACTGACGTGTTGTTCAAATGCTGCTCGGCGCACTGTTATTTGGAGACCAACGATATGAACGACTTCGTAGAGCATCTGAAAGTGCACCAGGACGGGTCGGCGATGACGTGCATGTACTGCGAGTTCTCGAGCCGCGTGCCTCTCGCGCTAGGGCGGCACGTGCTGGACGAGCACGGCGCGTGCCGGTACGAGTGTCCGCAGTGCTCCTACCGGGCGGCCGCGCCGCTGCTGGTGATGACGCACTCGCTGGCCATGCACCGCACGCGGCTGTCGGCCATCGGCGAGGTGGCCACGCACCCCGCGGCGGCCGAGGGCGCCCTCATCAGGGGACTGATGCCCAAGTGGCAGTGCGTCAAGCCTTTCACTTGCACTTTCGGTAAGTTTCTTTCTATTTATTGATTTGGCGTTTAATTTGTATAACTCCATTTTAATTTATGTATTAATTTTTAAATCAAACAGATTTTTTGAGCCTACTAAGTTGTATTTAATTAACAAAAACACAAAAAATTAATATTGTGACAATTGTTTCGACTATTTATGGCATTTTCAAACGATAATTATACTGACAGGGATGTTGAAGGCTTTTAAATGTAAATTCACAGTGAAATCGGGATATAATTTTGTTTAACATTTTCTTTAAATTTCGTAACATAGTTAAAAAAAATTGCTTTGCAAGAGAAGGTCTGTCAGGAAACCTAGATCGGCTGTCCAAATTTAAAACACAGTAAGGAACATTTTTTTTTTTAGTAGGTTTTTTTGCATTTTTGGACTAAGTAGAGTCTACTTAGTCCATAAATGCAAAAAAAAACCTACTAGAAAAAAATGTCCCTTACTGTGTTTTAAATTTGGACAGCCGAGATGCTTCTGTATCAAATCTGGGAATACGGTGGGTCAGCTTTCAATAATATTACAGCAAATACTGTCCTGTCTCAATGATATTCAAGAGTAATAAATAATTTGTAGAACTCCATTTTAATTTATATAATGAATGTTAAAATCAAACACCAATTTTTTAATCTACTTAATTGTATTTGATTGTTAAATAACACATAAAAATAATCTTTATGTTTTTAACAATAAAATACAATTTAGTAGACTCAAAAAATCAGTGTTTGATTTTAACATGTAATATTGCAAAGTCATTTCATGTGTTTCACTTATAAATAATGCAAAAATTACAATGAAGGAAGTGAATATATATTTTTTAATTCATATATGTACATATTTACAATATGACATTATCATATATGTATTTACAAAATGTCACAGTTGTTCATATTGGCGATAGAAGCGTTATGCAAAAATTCAGTCCACAAATTAGAAAAAAAATTAACGAATAAAAATGACAAGAGAATTTTACATGATATTTCAAAAAATATAAGGCATGTTTAGTATATGTGAAAAAAATAACGAGTTAAAGTGACATTAAAAGAGAATTTTACATGATAATTAAAAAATATATATCGCGCACTCCTTTCAAGAACGTCATAAATCACAAATCGTAAATTTTCAGTTGTGCATGTTTTCGGAATGCCCAGAAAATGTTCTATATCCCAGCAAAGAGGCATATTTTGAACATAATATAGGGTCCGCCATCTAAAGTTTTTTTTTTCAACTAGTGCTTATTTCGTGAATGGTAACACTTAGCTCATGTCTGATTTGACAGATAATTAGTTTTATCCTTCCGCTGAGCGAATATGGTTGTGTATACGCTTGAACAACGCTGGGAAATATTGCGACATTACTTTGAAAATCATGGTAATGTTGCAGAATGTGTGCGAAAATTGCGTACGGTTTTTGGAAGAAGAGAAGCACCGCCAGCTCCGTATGTTCGTTATCTTGTGAAAAAAGTGAAAGAAACTGGCATCCTCATCGATAAACCAAAGCGTGAAAAGCCAAAAACAGTGCGTACACCCGAGAATATCGATGTTGTGGCAGAAAGTGTGCGTGAAGCGCCATCAACATCAATTCACCGTCGTTCTCAACAATTGAACATTTCGGAGACATCATTGAGACGAATTTTGCATAAAGACCTTGGTATGACGCCATACAAAGTCCAATTGGTTCAGGAGTTGAAGCCAACTGACCATCCAATGCGTTTTCGCTTCGCTGAGTGGGCCTGCGATCGACTTACAGAAGATGCCGATTTTGCCAAAAAAATCATCTTTTCGGATGAAGCTCATTTTGATCTTGGCGGGTATGTAAACAAGCAAAATTGTCGTATTTGGGGCACAGAAAACCCGCACGCATACATTGAAAAGCCGGTACACCCAAAACGAGTCACTGTTTGGTGCGGATTTTGGTCCAGAGGCATAATTGGGCCATTTTTCTTTGAAAATGAGCAAGGAGTGGCCGTTACAGTCAATGGCGATCGTTATCGGGCCATGTTGAACGGATTTTTGTTCACAAAAATTGAAGAGGAGGATATTGGCAACATTTGGTTTCAACAGGACGGCGCTACGTGCCACACAGCCGAAGCTACGAAGTTTTTTTTTTTATAGCATTTTCAAAAAAAAAAAGTTATTTGGCGGACCCTTTATTTACCCGCTACAGGGCAGAAAGTGTTGTTTTTGCATTTTGAAGAAAATGTATTGTTTAATTATTTTTATAAATATACTCAATATTTTTCAAATGGAGAAAAAACCTTCAGGTTTTACCTTAAAAGATCATTCTGTTGCACAGTAAAAAGTTCAATAAGTGGCTTGATATTTATTTTTAATACATTGTATTATATTTTTAAACTTTAAAAACATTCTCCTGAAAAATCGAGATTTTTTATTTGTGACGTAGAAAGGAGGTAGCGATATGGCATGTTTAGTATATGTGAAAAAATTTTAACCACTGTAAAAACAGTTTTAAGGGAAATTTTGAAATACATAAGTACGCTATATTCCAGATTGATGTAACCAAACCACTTTTATGTTTGGACGATAGATCGATAAATCGTGGTCAAATTAATAAAAAGTTTAGAAAAAGGTTTATAGTAAAATCAAAAAAAAAAATGTTTTCGTATTTTTTTTTACTGTTGAAAACATCGTCGAAAATAGGTAAACTGTTTCGAACCTGTGAATGAGACAAAGCTCCCTTGTTCAACTACCGATTTGTTTACGATGCAGGTTTTGGGAAGTTCATAAAATACATAAAATTGACCCTTAATTTTCAATCGAAATTACAGATGTTTGCTGTAAACAAAAGTACGCATGAACACGCCAGATGTTGTTGGTTTCCAGAAATGGCAAACCTTTCCGCAATGGTGTCAAACTAAACAAAATATTATCATCGTATGCGATTTAATACCAAGTAAAATTTAACAGATTATCTAAGTATGGCGATTTATTTTTATCGTTTAAATAAATAAAGCAGAAAAAACATCTGTTGAAATATAGACATTCGATAAAAAGTGCAAATTTACATATTGTTATGTATATGCTCGTATATGTATTTTATCAAACGCAAAAATACGTTTTCGTCGGTTTAATTCGGTACGCTGTCCAAAAAACTTACATTTTTTATGTCTACTAAGCAGCAAGGTTGGCGTGTTTGAAACATGTTTTTAAACATTTAAAAATTCTCATAGTAAATTTTCTATATTCTCATGTATTGTTTTTTTTTTAATTCATCGTAATTTAATTCATCGTAAGAAAAAAAAGTATTTTATTTTATTTTACTTTATATTTTCATATTATTATCAAACACAAATTTATCTTGCGATATATGGAAATAGATGTAGATACATAGATTTAGGGAAGAAAGGAAAAGATTTAACCTAATCAGTACTTGGCAATTTTCTGAACAAATTCGGACAAAATATACTACATTAAATTTTTTAGCAAATTTAAATTCAATAATATCGCGCCAAATTTTATCATGACCAAATCGATTTCCGTTTCTACCTTCTTAACTTATTTTGATTCGATTTTACTCGCGGTAGAATTTGAATCTGAGGGAAGAAAGGGAGGGGATCTAAGTAAGGAATAATATGATAGACAGTTAAAGATTTAAGGATAGATAGTTCAGTCGTTAATTTCAGTCGTTTCGTGAATATTATCAAAGGTGTTTTTTTTTTACTTAGAGCAGTAAATCATTCCGTAGTCTGGCCGCTTGGACGGAAAATAAATTAGAAATATTTGTGTTTTTACTATTTACAAAAATATTTCAATTTAATAATATTTCTGTGAGCCTAAGCGGCTTATCATTGAAAATAGGTATCAAATTGTGGTAGAGTGGGTTCGGACCTAGAAACTCTGACTCAAGAGTCCGCGACACTAACCACGGGACCACAACCAGACTCATTACTGAATGATGTGTTGTGTTGATGTAAAGAAAGAAGTTCTCCTGTGAAATGGATGGACCTTAATTAGAAAGGTACCTACATGATGTTTTAAACTATGTATTTTGTTGTACTTATTTTTTTAAAGAATATTGTGTACTTATTACGAGAGAGATTGTAGGTTTATACGCTGCCAAAAACAAAACCATTTCAATTCGTTGCTCTGTGATACGTGGTAATATTTTCTTTAGTTGAAAATAAATCTAACGTTGTGGTTCTACAAATGCTCCAAGATCAATGATATTAAAATTAGCAACTAGATTAAATGTATCGGTTTAGACAAAGAGGAAATTATAATAAAATTATCTTAGAAACAACCGGAACGAAATCTCCGAATGCAGTTTACTTGAAAAATTTCACCGGTGGAAAATTTCGTGGCGTAAAAATTCAGCGACACGCGTGTCAAAGGTTCGCGATCTGTTCTTTATAGTAGGCAATCTGACAGTCTGACAAAATAATAACATGAATTTTCATATATTTCGATTGCATCGCGCACTATGAATTTACAGTCACAAATAATATGCATTGGCACAAAAGAGTCAGTAATACACGACGTGTTAAAACCCATTAAAGTGCCGAGATATTTCGAAAAAAGTAACATGATTTGTGACGGATCAGAGAAGCGGAGGGAGCGGCCATTGCGCTTGTTCAGTCGGTCACGTAGAACCCTTCCTACTTAGTTTAGTTCGCTTGTAGGTACGCCTTATCGTTATTTTGTTTTATCGCCGATTGCCTGGAAAATGTCAGTCGCATCATTCATCGGCTATGAAAAACTCGTGTTTAGTTATTGAATTGGTATTTTCGCTAAGTTCATTATAAACCTGTGATTGTTAAATGCGTACATACCAGTGAGCGGTACATAAGTTGCTGTAAGAGGGTGAATGCAGAAAACAATACAATGAAATATATATTTGTGAGTGAGCTCAAAAAACATTTTTTTCTTATATCGCTAAATTACTTTATATTTTATCATTTTCTACTTACTAATAGCGTAGTTATAAATATATTGTATATTTTATTATTTCATATAAAAACCAAATGTTTATAAAAATAATTAACGTATTTACCAATTTTAATGACTTTTTTTCGGTATATATTTTTATACACATTTTATCTAAACGTTGATGGAAATTGAAAGATTAAAGAAAATTGATAAAAAGTGAACCAACTCGAAAAATAAAAATTCAATAGGGAACATTTTTCATATTTAAAAAAATATATTGATTTTTAAAATAACTTTATCTCGTAACATACTGAAATTAATTGCACGTAAATCATTATAGGTACAAATACATACAAAAAACTGATTATATTATAACACGATAAAACATTGACATCATCTTTTGTAAATTTTGCAATACTTGCGCACATTTTTAATTGGATCAATTTTATATCTTTTGATGCAAAGGGTGGATTCGTGTAGTGCTGTTTTTCTCGTAAGCACTAATTTATATACAGATAGTCGACTCATCGAAAAACTCGTGGCTGGAAGTTAAGAAATTCAACGGAAAATATAATATTTTTTTGTTTTCTTTATGTTATTAAATCAAGTGCTATTTAAATGCAATTTGTTAAAAAATTAAATAACAAAATTTATCTTAATATTACAAAACAGGTATTTCATCACGAATATTAATTTCGTAATCATTCGTGATAAAGCTAGGCCACTGCTGCTCACGCCTTAAACGCGACATTAATGAAAAGGGTCCGGGAATTTAGTAATGGTCTCTTAACTCCGCCCAACCATACTTGTACCCTTTTTCTGTATTCTTCATTCGGCCTGTCGGTCCCGCATTTTTGTATTTTATATTTGATTTGAATTCGATTTGGCGGTGATTGTTTTCCATTTCTATAGACGTTTACCGATTTTCTGAGCTTTCTAACCTCTTTTGCACATTATTGTCTATTATCATTTGAAAAAGGAAAAAGTCAGGTTTTCACGATTTCTTTGGGTGATTTGTTATTTTTTTTTTACCCAATCGAATCTGGGACAATATACGTTGTTGGTAGAAATGATATCCTCCACACTTTGAAGGAACATTCTATACAAATTAGTTAGTCTTTGGAACATTTAATCAGAAGTTTTCTTTCATTAATTGATTTGCTTTGTGGTAAAATCTTTCCATTTTTAATTAATATTTTACTTAGTAAATACCACTATTTCAGAAATAGTGGTATTTACTAAGTAAAACATTAATTAAAGAAGTTTTCTTGTTGAAAATACGTACCTACATATTACGTCTGGATTACGTACGATAGGGTCACCTTTTTGACAAATTAATATGTTTTTATTATGCCATTAAATATATAACCGTGTGGTATTCCATTTTGTTTATGATTGTCCGAGAGACTTATTTATTTATGATGAATCTAGGGTTGAAACACAACTTCATATCATAGTGACAGGTGACGTATTCACAATGGTCATCCGATTGGGACGGTACTCCTTACCTTTTTTCGGTTTATATATCTATTCCAGCTTAAGTTTTTCATGTCAAATTCTCAAATGTATTAGGAGCTTTTAATACGCACCCAAATTTGCGCAACTGATGACGTAATTATACTAAATGAAAAAACCAAATTAAGTAATGACTTCTTAAAATAAAGTAATTTAATTCGGTTTTATAATTCGATCACCGTGTCTAAGTACCTTTTTTTTACATACGAAAATAAACCTGGTATTTTTTTCATTGTGACTCTTTTTTTATTAGTATTAACTAAATAAATAGCTAATTATCACGCCACTTCCCCACAGGGGTAAGCAGAGATAACAGAACGCCACACCAATCTACGCCTCTTCCACATTCATACATCTTCTCATATATACACGCCGACTATTCCGACTCTAGACCTGACCACTTTCAAGTATGTGGAATACTTGATCATGCCAATTTTTCCCCTTTTTTATTATTAATATTATAATTAAAAAAATTGATACTTCTGTATTTTTTTTAAGTTCGTTGAACTAAATTTAAAGGGGGGAGGGGGGATGGGGAACAATTTTTTAAAAATTAAAAAAACTAATAAATTATAAACCAACCAATTAGGTTGCAGGTGCTGATGACAGGTGTATGTATAATATGTGTGAGGAATGTGATTTGCTGATGAATGTTGACATGGCAAATCAACATTTGCCATGTCAACATTCAGTTCAGGTTAGAAGAAACGATATTATCAATTAAAAACAAAAGAATAATATCAAAAAAATAATATGAAAATAAAAATCACATTAAAATAAAAATGTTGAAACCTGTTTTGCCTTGTTATGGCATTTTTATACTAATGCCATAACAAGCCGAAAAAATTGTCACAAATTTTATTTTTATGTGTTTTTAATAATAAAATACAAATTTTAAGACTGTAGGAGGCGGACTGGTACCTGAAGCGGAGGGCTGATCACCTTTCCTTCATGTGTAAACGATCAAGATAACACTGCGTTTATATGACGCAGTGCCCTATGCACCATTGGGGTGCGGATAAGGGTTTTATATATATAAAAATCAGTGTGTAATATTTGATCTATGAATTAAAATAGAGTTCCACAAATTAAACGTCAAATCTATAAATAAATATTGGTAATGCTGGCATTCTAGAGGTAACAAACTTCGGATGGGAAAGGTATTTCTACCCGTTCGGTTGATTGATGCTTAAGGACGGGAAGGGTATTTTCACCTTCTGCGTTGGCCTCATTTCAAAGGTAGAAACAAAGGATTCATCCAATGTTTTTATATCTATATTACATATCGCTCACTCCTTCCAACAACGTCATATATCGAAAATCGTCAATTTTCAGTTGTGCATGTTTTCGCAATGCCCAGAAAATGTACTATATCCCAGCAAAAGCGGCATATTTTTAACTTAATATTTACCCACTACAGGGCAGAAAGCGTTGTTTTTGCATTTTGAAGAAAAGGTATTGTTTAATTATTTTTTTTACATACTAAATATTTTTCAAATGGAGAAAAACTCTTTAGATCTTACCTAAAAAGATCTGTTGCACAGTAAAAAGTTCAATAAGTGGCTTGATATTTATTTTTAATTTATTTTATTATATTCTTAAACTTTAAAACCGATCTCCTGAAAAATCAAGTTTTTTGATTTATGACGTTGTTGAAAGGAGTGAGCGATATATACCAATCTCTTAGTGAATGTCTTAACTATATGCAGTGGAGTGCACAGAATTTTTAATCAGGCTAGGGAGTAGGGTTGGGTAAGGATAAGGCATAGTAGGCACTGGTCATGTTTCTATTTCGAATGCGAGTAATCTAGGGTAGGCACTACTTTTCTGCCTGTATAGAATGTACACACAGCAGGACCTCTATAATCTGAACGCTGAAAAATTACCCTATGTTCGGACTAGTGGAGTGTTGGATTATAGTACGTAGGATCTGTAGGGTATTTTTTTATTATTAAATAAAACAAATATATCTTGTGAAATTTTAAATGTGTTTATTCAACGTTTTTTAAAGAAAACAAATATTTTAGTTGGTCGAAATATATGTAACCATTTAACAGTCGAATTTTGGCTAGAAAATTTGTCGGTGCAGGAAATCATCACCAAACACTGCTCGTGTTAGTCAATAAAAACAAATACAAAAATATATTCGGCTCGGGCAAATCGATACCACCAAGATTTGCCCGAGCAGCACTCGGACTCATCAATCCAACACAAACTCCTTGCCGGAGTCACGCTCGGGAAAAACTGGCAACTGGTTAATGACAAGCAAAAAGCTTTGTTTCGCAATTTACTTAAAAGTATCTTCTCTGGCACAGAAATATTAATTGGGCTAACCCATTGTAATAATGTTTTAAAGGAATGATTGAAAGCTGTCCCACCGCATGCCCAAATCTGATACAGAGGCATCTAGGCTTCCTGACAGATCTGCTCTTGCAAGCAATTTTTTTTTTTAACTAAGTTCCGAAATTGATTGAAAATGTGAAACAAAATAAAATTGTATCCCGATTTTACTGTGAATTTACATTTAAAAGCTTTCAATATACCTATCACTGCTAATCTAAATAAATACAAGTTTGTAAATCCGTCACCAAATTTTCTAGAAGTACCCCGGTGCAGGCAGTGAAAGGGAAAGGGAAGTTTTTAAGGGATGAGTGGGCGTTCGGATTACAGAGGTGTTTGGATTAGCGGTGGTTCGGATTATAGAGGTGCTGCTGTAATGATCAAATCACGTCGCCAGCGGTTTGCAGGCGCAAAAAATACCCGTCTGAAATGTGTTAATTGATGGGTTGTCGTTTAGAAAGCGACAATGTGGCGTGCAGGCAGACATTCTTCACCCCGGAGAATTTCCTGGCGCACCTGAACACGCACTCGTACGGGCGCAAGAAGGCGTTCCCGTGCCCCGAGTGCCCCGGCCCGGCCGTCTGCTACACCGACCGGGGGCTGGCCTGCCACCTGCGCGGCGTGCACGGCTTCCGGCTGCTCACCTGCGCCTTCTGCGCGCGCTCCTTCGACTCGCAGACCGGCGCGCTCGGCCACCTGTCCATCAAGCACCCCTCGCGGCGCCCCCTGCTCTATCTGAGGCTCAGCACCGCCAACCAGGTAAGTCTCGTCTAATTTTCGGGCAATATATCCAAAGTGAAACATGGAGTTGGCAAAAGAAGGATGAAAGTAGACTGAATGCAGTCGAAATGCGATCTCTCAGAACGATGTATGATAGATGTTAGAATAGTGAAATAAGGAAGGAATGCAAAGCTGAGACAAGCATTATCGATAAAATTAAGAAAGGTGTGTATGGTTTTGGACATGTAGGACGAATTACTGAGGAAAGAATGGTAAAACAAATTTAACAGGCGAATGTAATTGGAAAAAGGATCCGAGGAAGACCGAGAAAAACTTGGCACAATCAGGTATGCCAAATACTTGAAAGCGGTCAGGTTAGGAGTCGAAACAATCGGCGGGTGCGTATGAGGAGATGCATGAACATGGAAGAGGCGAGGAATGTTTGCTAAGACAGAATGGTGTGGCATTCTATTCTCTCTGCCTACCCCTGCGGGGAAGCGGCGTGATGGTTAGTTAGTTTTTTTTATGTCCAAAATGTAAAAGAAAACATTAGTTTTTTACCAGTTGAGTTTATTTTATTATGGCATAATAAAATAGACTCAAGTGGTTAAAAACATGTGTTGTTCTTTTACAATTTCGTCTCACACACACTTACCCTCTTTTTTTTTTTTATCTCTGTTCAATAGTATTCACAGTATAAATCGCTCAATCCTTTTAAGAACGTCATAAATGAAAAATCGTCAATTTTCAGTTGTACATGTTTTCGGAATGCCCAGAAAATGTACTATATCCCAGCAAGGGCGGCACATTTTTAACTTAATATTTACCCGTGATAGGGCAGAAAGTGTTGTTTTTGCATTTTGAAGAAAAGGTATTGTTTAGTTATTTTTTTTTAAATATACTGAATATTTTTTAAATTAAGAAAAAACCTTCAGGTTTTACCTAAAAAGATCTGTTGCACAGTTAAAAGTTTGATAAGTGGCTTGGTGTTTATTTTGAATACATTGTGTTATATTTTTAAACTTTAAATACATTCTCCTGAAAAATCAAGTTTTTTGATTTTGACGTTCTTGAAAGGAGTGAGCGAAATGTGGAATTATTTAATTGGTTTTTATCATTGTCAATTAAACTATTTTTTAATATTTTATATGTACAAGCTGTATAATTCCCAAACAAATAAAACAAAATAGTATCCAAAACAATATCCCCCATACACAAATCTCAAATTGTCAAAATATATCCATCTATCTAGTCTTCTTGTGTTTTTCCTTTTCATCGAACCCATCAGAATGATATTTATCCTTTTTTGACATCTCAACAAAGATGAAAGAGGATATGTAAGTCTGGGCATTTACAGAGCTTACGACCATCATAGGCTGGTTTAAGCGATCACTTACTTTACACGAGTGTAACATTCACCGATTCTACCCATGATTGGTGAATGTTACACGTAGGTCAAGTGATCACTTAAAACAGCCTGTGAGCCCTGTAAATGCACAGACTTCCATATTCTTGTTTGTATATGTTAAGGTACCAACAAAAAAATGGATAAAACAACTCCAAAGCGGAGATAATTCAGATTTATGAACACTGTTTGGACACACTCAAAACGTAGATATTTATCTTTGTGAATTTTTTTACAGGGAGATTTGAAACGCGAGGACAAAGTGGTTTTGCTGAATTTGGACCGGTCGAATTCCGCTAAACGAACTGGATCTCCAAATTTGACCCCGTTTGAATTCCAAACCATATCGACATTTGACAAAACATCGAGTAACCCACATCCCAAAGCTTCAGATGACACTTTGAGTAATTTATCAACTAACGCTGTTGCGGATGACTTCGGGGGAAAAGATTCTTCTACACCGGTATCTGCTATGCCTCCTACCGCTGAAGTGATATCTAAACCCGATACTCGATCATCCCAGGGGTCCGTACCGGTATCGGTTTCGCCGTCTTGCGAAAACCCTCCAGAACTTTCTCCGATAGTACCTTCCCGTGTTACATCACCAGTCAGTTACTTTGATACATCTTCACCGAAACCGTGTGTGCCGAATCCGACATTACCACCTCTTATCACCATTACCCGAAATCCACCACCCTTGGTGGCTGCGCCGATAGCGCCAGCGGAGCCAGCAGCGCCTCCTCGTGCAGCCTCTCCGATTAAACCTTCCGGTTTGAATTCTCCCAAACTAAAATCTCCCCATAAACAAGCTGAAGATGTTATAAACTTAGACAGCGATGATGATGTTCCTCTTGCAGTTACTAAAAACATTGCGCATGCCAATAAAGTGGCAAAATCAGAGGGAAGTGAGAGAAACGTTGTAAACATAGATTCCGATAATGAGTCTGTAAAGCAACAGTCTAATGAGCCCGCCGGAACATCTACGAAACATCGAGATGTTATATGTTTCACTTCTATGTCAGAGAGTAGCCTGAACAAGCTAGCCATGACTGGGCTTTCCGGAAAAGATTTATTCAGATGCGGCAATTATAACTGCAAGTATTCTTCTCCCACTTCTGCTGATTTTAAAGATCATCTCGCGATATGTGAAAATGCCGTAGGACACAATAGGCTATCCTGTTTTCATTGCGACAAAAAGTTCAAACTCCACACGACTTTGGTGGAGCATATCCGAGTGCACGGAGTTCATCGCTACCAATGCAATATTTGCTACCAACGCTCTCACTGCGTTCAGTCTGTCGTCTTACACATGCGGAAATCGCACAAGTGTGTAACGGCTCACATTGTTCCGGTCAACCCGTTCAAGAACAATGACGATTCCGATTTCTTCATGATCAAGGAGGTCTCCGGGAAGAATAAAAGAAAGAAGCCCGGTCCTAAGCCCAAGGTTTACTTAATACCCGCACCTGTTGTTACCAAGTACCCCGTAAAAACTTCTTTCGGACCGAATGACATTCATACTTTGCCTCTGAATCCGATTTTGACAAACGAGATATACTGCGAAGTATGCGGTTTCGGAACCAAGGTGAGATCGAACATGTTGAGGCATCTCCAGATGCACAGTAGTGAAATTGCGGTTCCGTCGGTTGCTCCTATCAATCCCGTGCCCCACCTGGAAACTAACGAGATGCACTTCGATAAAATGACAAATCTCGCATTGAGCTCAAACATTGACAGGCCGGCCGTAGCTAGAAGTCTCGAAAAGAAAGTGGACGTGGTCGATTTAAAAAATGTTCCCAAATTTGTACCCGAAAAAGAGCGTTTCGTTTGCGGATCTGAGAACTGTTTGTACATATCCGTCGATGAAATGATGCTCCGCTATCACTGGGAAGCTCTGCATCGAGAGGAGACATTTTACCATTGCACCCACTGCGGCGAACACGTTACGGAGGGCAACCGCGCACTGTCCACGGCCCACATCGCCTCCCACCTGCGGCTCCACGAGGAGAGCTTGTTCGGCTGCGAGGCCTGCTCCTTCATGCATCCGCAGGCGCGCGTCGTCGAGCGCCACTCCGTAGAAGCGCACGGACGCTCCACGTCGCGTAACCTCCGCGGCAATGCCGTATCAGAAATGGAAATCCGTTCCTGGCATTGCGGCCTCTGCTCCGAGCGTACCACGTTCAAGAGCCAAATCATGGAGCACTGCAAGAACAGACATGGCTTCCGAAATAAGTACAAGTGCGCCCTGTGCGCGCATAACTGTTCTTCGCACGCCGCCTTCGAAAGTCATTTTCCTAGCAAGCACCCTGGAAAAACTGTCGAAGTCGTGGCTCTGTACTATAGGGAGGATAACAAAGATGAGCACGTTGTCGATAATTCCCCGATTTGGTGGAAACAAAGGAAGCGCGCTTCTATGTTCACCGAGGACAACATGTCCAGCGAGTCCACCCCGGTAAACTCCCCGGCCAGCAAGAAAAGGAAGACTTCCGCCGAGAGCCGGGACAGTGCTTTTATCATTCCTGACAAAGTGCAAGAAAGTGTTACCATAAAACTAGAGTGCGAACCTGAGTTAGAGCCATCAAATGAAAATGAGATAAAACCCGATAATTCCAAACCAATATCAGGTACTGTCTCAACCCCGACATGTCCCCTGGACGGAACCGGGTTAAAAAGACTGGACACGCACGCCGTCCCACAGTCACTACTACCATCCTTTGGAAGATCCTCAGCGGACCAATATTGTTGTCCTTTTTGTTTAAAATTCCAGACTCCAAATACTGTCGACATGGTTCAACATTTTTATGAGGAATTGAATTACAGAAAGTAAGTCCCAATAACTTGCCTTATTCATTGAATGTGTCTAAATTGTGAATTGTTTCGGTTTGAATATTTTAATAAAATGTATATTTTTTCAGGTTTGCTTGTCCGGTGTGCACCTATAAATCATTTAGCGAGTTGAGGATTTTAGAACATTCCAAAGATACACACGGTTCTCCTTCAGTTCAGCTTCTGTGCGGAGATCCTAAAATTGAATCGTGGGTTAATGACTGTATCAATTCTCAGACCAAAACTATCACCAGATTCAAAGAGAACTTACAAACAAACCGTTTTGAAGCGCAGCACTCCCAGCCTGAACCGATTGTAACTTCAAATGTAGATAATAAATCTAAAATGGACCAAGATGACAGTTCCGACGATGAAAGCAGATTGATTATTGTCGATGTTGAGAAAAGCAATCTAAATACTCCTTCCGCTTGCCAGAGTGCCTTATCTAAACCGCCCCCTGCAATAGAGGAATCTTCACCGGCCCCTGCGCAAGGACAATTCACACCGCCACCCGTACAAAGAGTAACCACACCGCAACCCGCTCAAAGAGTAGCCACACCGCCACCTGTTCAAAGACTAGCCACACTGCCACCCGCTGAAAGACTAGCCACACCTCCACCCGCACAAAGGCTAGCCACACCCCCACCCGCACAAATGCCAGCCAAACAACCATCTTCGCGAAAGCTTTCTACATCGCCGAATCATGATTCCTCATCCAGTGAAAATGTCTCATCGACTAAAGCCAATAAAGAATTGAAAAAGATCAAATGTCCGCATTGCGATTTTGAGTCCGTGACCGGAACCAAAGTGCACATAATGAGACATTGGAAAATTAAACCTCTGAAGTGTGGCTACTGCGACTTTATGGCTATCAGAAAAATAGAACTTCGGCCGCATATCACTAGGATCCACCCCGGCGAACCGTACTTGGCAGTTCGAAACGAGCTTCCTAAAGTTCAAGAGATTGTAGAATTAACTCATAAACGAATGCCCAGACTACTGTCCCTCGATGGGGCGGCTGCTAAACTCAAAACTGGGCCGTACGCCAAGTCACACATGTGCCTAAAATGCGAACAGTCCTTGAATATTGAAGATATTTCTGAACACACTATCCAGTGTCACGCGGAAGATATCGATGCTAAAATTTTGGAAAAGAAATCCATAGTGTACAAATGTTCTATCTGCATGCAACTCTGTTCGGATATTCCGGCAGTCATGGTTCACTGTAACCGAGAACATCCCACCGACGAACTCAACTACGTGATGCACAAACTGGGGAACCCCAAAACTAAGCGAATTTTCCCTTCGAAAGAGAAGCCCCCTTACAAGTATAGCTGCAAGCATTGTACTTACTTGTCAGAGTCCTATCCGGATCTGTTGGTTCATCACAACGAAGTTCACTTTACGTCGCAGTTGTACATCAAGCCCTTGATGTATGAACAGGTCGCTTCAGAAATCAAGACGGCATTATTTCACGGGGAACTGTTGTGCTACATCAAGGGTTGTACTCACGTCGCGTCTAATCCCATCAATTTAAAATTCCATCTGCGGTCTCATTATATTGTTTATTCGTGCGAAGTGTGCGCATCCCACTATAGAAATTATAACGACTTCGTCGCCCATTGTTCCAAGCATCCCGGTGTCACGTGCCCGATGAAACACAGCTTCACCAGTGATTTGATACTGCAGGATAGACTGTCTCAAGTATTCAAATTGTACGAGCTCAATGTTTCTCCGGTTAATGAAACACTTCCTAATTTTATCAACAACGACGAAGAGAGTATCGAAGAAATATTCAGTAGTCAAAATTCTGATTCCGATTGCTGTATCGTCAGCGACGGTGAGGTCAAAGCTGTCGCGGGTCGAAGAGTGGCTCGGAAGTCCACGACCCATGTTGGAAATCTTCCGCCGAGGGCAAATAGTACAGATTCTCTTCCGATGAAAGCGAAAAGGGAATACTCTTATTATGGAACCAAGCCCGCGCCTGTAGACGCCAAGAAAATAAAGGTGGAAATGACTTTCCTCGGGGCCTTGAGATCTTTCACTCTAGAAAAACTGTGCACCATAGAAAATCTCAGTCCTAAAGTTATAGTTCAGGACTACCGCAAAAGACCTAACTGACCTTTGCAAAAATCTGACCCTTTTGGAACTCTTTCCAAATTGTTTCAATCGGGTCGGATTAACTCTGCTAAGAATGATCATGTATCTAAAGACTCCTTGGATTTCGACACACCGTTATCGCAATTATTTTCTGCCAATAGCGGAGAATCGAAAACCCCCGATTATGATAAGCAATCATTCTCTGGCAACACCGGAGAACTATCTAAAATCCCCTTGCATTTTGATACGCAACCATTCTCTGGTAATACCGGAGAAACATCTAAAGTCCCCTTGCATTTTGATACGCAATCATTCTCTCGTAATACCGGAGAAACATCTAAAGTCCCCTTGCATTTTGATACGCAATCATTCTCTGGTAATACCGGAGAACCATCTAAAGTCCCCTTGCATTCTGATACGCAATCATTCTCTGGCGATACCGGTGAAGCACCTATAGACCCCTTGCATTTTGATACGCAATCATTCTCTAGTGATACCGTAGAAGCACTTATAGACCCCTTGCATTTTGATACACAACCAATCTCCGGCGTTACCAGTGATGAACCTTGTAAAGACCCCTTGGATCTTGACTTTTTTGTTGTTGTTGAAGAAAATGTTTTAGCGCATCGGATCCACGCTGTCAATTGAACTACATAGTGAATTCATGGTGACACTTGTACATTTTGAATATATCAGTTTATACTGATGTGCTCTTGTATTTATGTAATATATTATGATACTTGTAGTATAAAATGCTGTCTTATAAAATATGAGTGTCGCAAGTTGTGACTTATCTTATTATGTGGCCAATTATTGAACCACTTTGTTGGTAGACTGAGTAACTTATAGATAATGTACATATGGTATTAAATAATCTACGTAATGTTAGTGTGTTCAAATGTTGAAATGATAAAAATATAAGCAATATGTGCGCTAAATTGTTGAAAACATGATCCAAATGATCAATGTGCACACAACCGTTACAAAATTCTTATATTTACATAGTTTAGGCTCTTGTTGAATGCTGAATCCTTTTTTATAAATGAGCAAAATGAATCTTGAATGTACATTTTAATACCAAAAATTAATCTTTACTTTTTTGCATACCTTATCACGCTTGTAGTTTTATATTCTAAGCATTACCCTTTATAGTTTATACACATATGTCTTTCCATGTTAAATTAGGATCTATGATAAACAAGACTACTTACTATACGATTGCAAGGCATTGCGGTCAATAAATTAGGCAAGCTATTATTATTATAAGCATATTGTAAGTCTGTGTCATATGTAATGGTATTTCGCACCCTAACTTAGCCCCTCAATCTTGAATTTTTCATTTGCATATGTTAAGGGGAAGAATATCAAATGGGATTACTGAATTCTAATGAAACCGTGTAAAATGAATATACATGGCAGGATTATCTGGAATAAGTAATGAGTATGTATATTTTAAAATAAAAAAATGTATATGTTAATGACATAAATGCCTGTGTAAACGAAACAATGAACCGCCTACAGTAAAAAATATTAATGTTTGTTGCTGAATTCAGCTTTCTTCTTCATAAGCACTCTGACCTCCGCTGCTGCCTCTTCCCCTTCTTTCCATTTCCTCCAGTCGGTTGCTGCTTGCAGCCAGTTTTTACCCCCCACAGCGACTACGTCGTCGGACCATCTCTTTTGGGGTCTTCCGACACCTCTTTGGTTCTCCCAAGGTCTTGATTGTAAAATTCTTGGGATCCATCTTGTAAGTCTGTCTTGCAATATGTCCTGCCTATGAATTCAGGTTTATGTTAAATTTTTTAGTGTTAGACTGTAGATTTGGGCTTTGAACAAGGTTCATATTGTTTATTACGCAAATAATAATTGCATTTTATTATTCTAAAATATAAATTGCATTTTAATGTAACAATGTTTTGAATAAAATAAATATTTTAGTAATTAAGATGCTGCTATCTGATTGTATTTTATTTGCAAAGACATAAGGCGAGGATGAATAGTTTTCTACATTCCCAGGGTGTTTTGATGTTAAGAATTGTATTTTTTTCAGCTTTTAATGTGTATTCTCACTGTAGAAAACACACTTATTCTCAAATATTTTCCAAATGAATGTTTTAAATTGTTAATTTAGAAAAGATCTATGTATGAATACAATAATTATAACCTCCATTTTTTTCTCCCTCCAAATGCTGTTTTTTGTTTAACTGCCGTAATTTTAACTAAAATTATCATATTTTTGATAATTTGTTGTGATATTAAATTATAAATAAAATGGTTTGTTTTTCATTTTATTCTTATTCCAAAATGCCATACAAAAAAGTAATGGACTATGTACATAACTAAAAGTGCGATGAATAAAAATAAGAACCATGTTCAAACCAATGGATGATGCCTGGATTCCAGTGGTGTTCGAAAGATATAACTACTTGGATAAAAAATATATATACGGTGCTGTTGGAAATACAGAAGAAATATAAAACGCTACAAATGGAACTTGTATTAACAAGCAATATTTATCATTTTTCCCAAGCGGGTGTTGATATCGGTAATTTAATCTTTATAGAGACATCTATGAATTATTTCCGAAACATACATTTCACTTGTCATGCGTAGAAAAATATTAATGTTTGTTCGGACAAATAGATGTCACTACTATTCGATTTACGCATTTAAAAGAGATGACTCGATAGGAATTTTGATTCAATTTCAGAATATAAAATAAATAAATTTATAACGGTCAACTTAAGGCCCAGTATTCGTTAAGCCGCAACTTATTTTCTCTAAATCCAGGTAACATTTTGCGTAATCGATTTTTTTCTTAAAACCCCGTTTTCGCATTGAAAAAATAAGTTTTTATTCGAAACAATTATATGGTTTTGAAAAGAAAAGAGCTATTGAAAGGTTAGAAGTTAAAAAAAAAGATTATATATATTTTTCGACATTTATTCGGAAAACAACAAATATCGAATATACAGTTTTCATCTAATAACATAATTGTTTAAAATTAAATTATGTGACAGCTGTTTCGCTTTTGCGAAAAGCGTAATTCATAATGTCATATTATACCATACGCCTCCGTAGTGTACTGGTCAGCACGCTCGTCTACCGTTCTGGAGGACAGGGGATCGATTCCAGGGGGTGGGTCAAATAAACATAAACGATTTTTTCATTCTAATTTTTATTTAATATTACCCTGGACTGGTACCTGAAGCGGAGGGCTGATCACCTTTCCTTCATGTGTTTAAAGATCAAGAAAACACTGCGTTTATACGATGCAATGCCCTATGCACCTTTGGGGTGCGTATAAGGGTTTGAAGATGAATAGTAAAATTATTTATTATAAAATGTCGTATAAAATGCGACATATTTCTTTCTATTATGTCAATTTTCGAGATAAGATTAGCGATCGATTTAAAAAAAGTAAAGAAATTATTTCAAACACATCTTCGTCTTATTATCTGTCATTTCCTGATGGCGGCTGTCAATGTTCGATTTAGCCTTCTTCTTCTTCTGCTTGGTGTATGTATGTTTGAAAAGATGCATGAACGTAGAAGAGGCGAAGATAGTTTGCAAATATAGATTAGCGTGGCGTTCTATTTTCTGCCTACCCCTGCGGTAAAGCGGCGTCATCGTTGGTTATTTCGTATAAAACTGGATTATCTCCAACTATCGGAGTTATTTTTCGTATTATTTTATAATACCTCAACAAAGATGAAGTAGAATACAGAAGACTGGGCATTTACGGAACTTACGACCGAAACAATAAAAATTACCGAATAGAATAAATGATAAAAAACCGAGTTAAAATAATAAAAATGAAAAATATATTTTATGGCGTTTATCATGTATGTGATTATAATCCAGGATTTAAAGCTTAAGTTAACAAATATATAAAACAATCTCCTTACCATCCATTGTTCACTTTGTGTAATACCATTTTTTAAACACTTATTCGTGACTACCGGCTTCGGAAAATTATTCCATCATCAGGTCATTAAAATCAAATTATTACGATTTGACATTTCGCTCACTCCTTTCAAGAACGTCATAAATCAAAAATCGTCAATTTTCAGTTGTGCATGTTTTCGGAATGTCCAGAAAATGTACTATATCCCAGCAGCGGCATATTTTTAACTTAGTATTTACCCGCTACAGGGCAGACAGTGTTGTTTTTGCATTTTGAAGAAAATGTATTGTTTACTTATTTTTTTAAATATACTTACTTTATTTCACATGGAGAAATAACCTCCAGGTTTTACCTAAAAAGATCTGTTGCACAGTAAAAAGTTCAATAAGTTGGCTTGATATTTATTTTTAATATATTGTATTATAATTTTAAACTTTAAAAACGTCCTCGTGAAAAATCAAGTTTTTTTGATTTATGACGTTCTTGAAAGGAGTGAGCGATTTGTACAAAAATATATTTTTATTACCATACCACAAAGTCATCAATTTTATTTTGATTTTTTAATTTTTTTTTTTATTTCATAGATACATATTTATTTCATTGATACATTTACTATATGTATCAATGCTTTTAAAATACAAAATAAAATAAATATATACCCAAAAAGCATCTCAAACGCAATTTAACTACATGCCGACAACTTTTTCTCGAAAGATAATTGGCACTATTAAGGCAAAACAGCGATTTTAAGTTCCGGAAAGCGAAATGAAAATGTAAGGACATCCGTTTTCATTGAGCGCAGCTTTATCGATTCGCCACCATTGCCTAATGGCGCTAGTGTGCGCTCGCTGCCTCCAGACGGCGAAATTACACTCAGCATTTCAGCTTTATACCGCGAGTCGTACACGGCGGACGCGCGTCACCACTCTCGTGTTATTGTTATTGAGGCTCCTGTCAAATTTCAATATCGCGTAAAACGATTAAATTTTCCGAGTACAAAAAAAAACGAACGAAACGATTGAATTTTGATCCAGTGACATAAAAAAACGCATCAGTTTTTACCATTTCAAGCAACGAATTAATTAAAACCTTCGCGATTTACAAATATAAAAGTGTTTTTTTTTTCAATATTGTTTTGTGATTTGCGTTTTAATACTTATTAATGGTGTGGGTGTATAATACTTGATTATTTTGAGGCTATTTGCTGCAGAGGATTTGTTGTTTTAAGGTAAGGATATTGATTTTAAGTTGGCACACTGAGCCATCAGCTGACTGCTTCCTTCCGCTTTCCCTTTCAGTTTTCAGGCCGCTAAAACCTGAAATATTGTTTTATTTAAAATTTTTTTTAATTATAAAATATAAAATATCTGGTGATCTTTTGATAATAACAAAATGCATATTTCACTCAAAAATATTAGTCATTTTTATTTATTATTTAGATTATGACTTTGCTTACGATAAGATAAATAATACATACAGGTTAATAAGAAATATAAACTTAGTATGATTCTACGAATTGTTATTTAACTAAGTAAGAATTATTTCATACATCGTAAAAACATATTTTTATATTCGATATTATTTCGATAAAAAAAGTCAATGAATTTTAATAAATGTATATTCTTCTAACCCTTACCCGCACCCAATGGTGCATAGGGCACTGCATCTTATTGTAGCAGTGTTATCTTAAAAGTTACTTACAAGAAGGCAAGGTGATCAATCCTGCACTTCAGGGACCAGACCAGGGTAATATTAAATAAATATTAGAATGTAAAATCACTAACATTTGTTATCATGACCTTCCCCTAGGAATCGAACCCGGGACCTCTAGCACGGTAGCTTAACATGCTAGTGTATATATATATATATATATATATATATATATATATATATATATATATATATATATATATATATATATATATATATATATATATATACTATACATAATAGTACTAAACAAATTTACGATGCGAATGTAGTTAGTAATAGAAGTAGAGGCAGAGCGATAAAAACTTGACTTGATTAAAATACTTTAAAATACTTGAAGGTGGTCATGTTAGGAGGTAGAAATAATCGGCGGATAAGTGTGGAGATGCATGAATGTGGAAGAGACGAAGATTGCTTGTAAATACAGATTATTGTGGCGTTTATTCTCTCTGCCTACCTCTGCGGAGGAAGAGGTGTGATGGTAAGTTAGTTAGTTAGTTTTTACAAGTATTGTATATCATTAATTTAATCCGAGAATCCACATTGAAATATTACAACTAAAAAGCTTTCTTGATGTCTTCATTATAAAAAATAAAATAAAAAATTATTTATAATATAACATACATTCAAACAATAATAAAAAAATAGCACATAGTCATAACTCAACAAAAATTTGCATTATTTCGTGAAATCTTTTTAAATTACACCAATTGCATTTTGCTTTTGCTTTTAGTATGTTGTAATTTTTGAAGACCTGCAGGAGCTGATTTAAATGGTGTATAATGTGTGTGTGTTACTGACATCATCAGACTGTTCAATCACCAGTCTGATAATGTCAATTATGACGAAACCTGATCACTGGTCGTTGTTTTGTTATATTAATATTTAAACTGCTGAACACAACACAATTTTATAAAGAAAAATACTTGTATTTCCACAATAAAATTAGTCTAGTAAAAACGCGTTCAATTCTACTATTTTTAGATTTCATAAAACTTAATAAAATAAAACTAAAATTTTGTTTTTAACCACTTTTATTAGATTATTTAAGTGGTTAAAAACGAAGTTTTAGTTTTATTTTATAAAGTTAAAAATACTTGTGTTTCCGTAATAAAATAAGTCAAGTAAAAACGCATTCAACTTGACTATTTTTTGATTTCATAATACTTAATAAAATGTATTTAAAATTTGTATCCACTTTTTTTTGGTTATTAAGCGGTTAAAAACAAAGTTTTTATTTTATTTTATAAAGTTTAAAAATACTTGTGTTTCCATAGTAAAATAAGTAAATACCCATAGTCTAGTAAAAACGCATTAAATCCGACTATTTCTAATTTGGAAGATTATGAAAAAGGAAAATTTAGTAATCTTGTACTACTAAACATAGTCATACTCCTATTTCAGTATCCTACAACATTACAAATGCCAATATGTTACGATAACGCAGTGGGTTTAAAAGTAAAATGTAAAAATGTGGAAATTCCAAATGTGTAAGCTACATACAACCTACAGCGATTTTAACACTCACTTATTTATAGCTGTATAAATATATGTATTAATATTTAAATGTGTAAGCTACATACAACCTACAGCGATTTTAACACTCACTTATTTATAGCTGTATAAATATATGTATTAATATTTAAAGCATTTACTTTGCGGTTAACCATTTTTACTGTTGTATTTTTTTTTACAAAAATAGTTTTTCTCTTCTTTAAACCGTTATCCGCACCCAAATGGTGCATAGGGCACTGCGTCCTGTATATACGCAGTGTTATCTTGATCGTTGACACGTGACGGAAAGGTGATCAGCCCTGTGCTTCAGGTATCAGTACAGGGTAATATTGATTAAATATTAGAGTAAAAAAATCACTAATATTTATGTGACTCCCCAACTGGGGATCGAACCCGGGACCTCCAGAACTGTAGCCGGTAGTTAAAATAATAAAAATATTATATGTCGTTCACTCCTTTCAACAACGTCATATATCAAAAATCGACAATTTTCAATTGTGCATGTTTTCGGAATGCCCAGAAATTGTACTATATCCCAGCAAAAGCGGCATATATTTAACTTTATATTTACCCGCAACAAGTGATGCAGAAAGTGTTGTTTTTGCATTTTGAAGAAAAGGTATTGTTTAATTATTTTTTTAAATATACTTAATATTTTTCAAATGGAGAAAAAACATTCAGGTTTTACCTAGTTACACAGTAAAAAGTTCAATAACTGGCTTGATATTTATTTTTAAAACATTTTATTATATTTTTAAACTTTACAAACGATCTCCTGAAAAATCAAGTTTTTTTTTTATATATAACGCTGTTGAAAGGAGTGAGCGATGTGTTATTTCATTAAATAATAATATTAAAATAATAATATATCTGTGTCCTAAAAATATGTGTAAACTCATCCGGAAAGACTTTTACTGTTTGTATTAAGTACCTTAAGAGCTTAGATACTATTTCCACTTATTTCCCAATCAACACATTGACATGTGTAAAATTTATTACAGTATATCCGCAATTATTGTAATATTTATGATTTAATTTTCGACGAAACGTATGCGAGAAAGCGCATGAAGTATTGTGAGCTAGTAATATCTACCGGACCTCTATTATTCGTTAGTCAGACGATAAATGTTATTGCTTTTGTGATAAGATGTGACGAAAACAATGCGAAAACGTTTTCAATATTTCGTAAGATTTATTACTCTCATACGAATACTACAAAAGAAAAATCTTCCAGGCCAACCGATAACAGACTAGTGATATTGATCAAAACGGGGGTCAAAAATGTTTTATTTCTTTACTCTAATATATTTTTTATACTACCCTGGACTGGAACCTGAAGCGTAGGATTGATTACCTTGCCTTCATATAATGAACGATCAACTTTATTTCATGAACTTATTGGATGTTGTGCCCTATTTTATTATTAATTTTTTTTATTTTTAAAAATACATAGATACATTCAAATATACATATTCATTTCATATATACATTTATTATACGTATTACGGCTCTTTAGGCATGGCCTGTGTTGAGCCGAATACTAACATATACATACATCGATGTGCCCTATACAGTCCGTCTCCGTGGTGTAATGGTCAGCGTGTTTAGCTACTGTGCTTGAGGTCCCGGGTTCGATTCCCAGGGGGGTTGAAAATAAATATTCTTTGTTGACATCTCATCAAAGATGAAGAAGAATGTATTAAAAAAAAAAATTAAAATAACTCCTATAATTAGAGATAATCCAGATTTGTGAACAAGTATTTGGACACACTCAAAATGTTGTAAATAGTGGCTCTACCTAGTAAAACTTAAATTAAAAATGGCCAGTTCATTACCACAAGCTGACTGCCCAATCAATTAATGAAAACATTAATTTAAACTATACATTTTTACAATGATTAAAGAAAACACTTCGTTTTTACCACTCGAGTTTTATTATAGACTACATGTTTCAGAAGTTAAACTTCCATCATTCAGGTCTGTATAATAACTAAAAAACGAAGTGTTTTTTTTAATCATTGTAACATGTCTTACCACAAAGTTAATGCCGAAACAATAAATAAAATATACATTTTTAGTTTTCATCCTAATATCTACCCAATGTATCACTTTCATTTTGTTTTGTTTCAACGCTGAATTATTCGTTTGCATGTATCCAATACTACCTCCCGTACACACCATAGCTTTATAATATATTTCGTGGTCTTTGTCTAACACCGCTGCCCGATTTTATCATCACAAGACATCTTCAGATGTTGTTGTTTATAGTGTGTTTCCTTTAAAGGAAAGGATTCACAACAAGCCCTTTTGTTCTACTGGTCTTATTGTACCTGCGTAGTCCTGGCAGGAGAAATATTTACCGAGCTTTTATAGAACAACAAAATATATCTTTATTAACATCATTCGCCTCCGTAGTGTAATGGTCAGCACGCTTGGCTATCGTTCTGGAGGTCCCGGGTTCGATTCCCAGGGGGGGTCAAATAAATATAAGTGATTTTTACACTGTAATATTTATTCAATATTACCCTGGACTGGTATCTGAAGCGGAGGGCTGATCACCTTTCCTTCATGTGTAAACGATTGAGATAACACTGCGTTTATATGAAGCAGTGCCCTATGCACCATTGGGGTGCGGATAAGGGTTTTATTATTATTATTTTTTATTAACATCATTTTAGATATACAAATATGTATTGTTAAAATGTTTTAAGTAATTACTGAAATGTAATTTCCCTTACATAATTTGATAACAAAAAAAAACAATTTGGAACAGCAAAATAAACTATAATTTATATTTGAAGCAATGAAAAAGAAAAAAACGATCAAATCAATCAGAACCTAATATCCGGTGGTGTCAAAAGTCTGCGTAATCGGAGTGCTTGGATGACTAGATGAATGGATGTGAAGGAAGTGTATGTCAGGACAGAACAGTGTGGCGTTGCATCCACTCTGCCTGCCCCTACGGAGAAATTTATATCGGGTGCGGATAAGGGTGAAAATAAGATAAGCTTTTTCATATCTTTAGCCAAATTCAACCTGCAATTTTCTTGAAATGTAAAAAAAAATCATTAAAAATAATGCTTACTTATGTTGTATAACGTTTTCAAAATAGTCATTGTGTACAGATAAATAACACAATAAGTTTTGTAGGCAAGTAAAAGTCAGTACCTGTTGCAAGGATGCGAGTCAGACAGAGTTAAGGATCTGCGAGCACATCCTTTATTCCTCTATCGTCATTATTCTATGATCAAAAAACAGGGGCCGATATTTTCTAAGAATTCTCCTGACCGTTCGTCCTTCGCTCTTCTCGGGCGCCCATCTATTACCTAGGTACCAAAACGGGGATGGTTTTACATCTCGCAGTTATAAACTATTACAAAGTAAAGTTTAACTTCACTTTTAGGTATGCGACTTGGCTATAAACAAATGATTTTTCGCATACGTTTTTATTAAGTAATTTTCTGTCTTCTTCTTCCGGGCTGCATCCCAAAAAAACTATTAAATTTGGTATTGTGATGAAAGTAACGATCAAGATTTTTCGCGTCACTGCGTCAATACGATGCAGTGCTCTATGCACAATTGGGTGCGGATAAGGGTAAGAAGAAGATAATACAAATGTTTCTTAGTGGAACCAAATAATTCTTTAAAAAAAATTAAATGAGGTAAAATATGAAATATCGGTTCTATGGATTTTGAGACATCTCTATTTGTTTTTCTCCGAAAATGAATAATTCTCACTCATTTTTTTATACCTGTAAAATAAAATCATAAAGATACTTTATAAAATAAAACATTTTTTTAACCACTTTTATCATAAAAATATTATAAAAATCAAATTGGTTAAAAACAAAGTTTTATTTCATAAAGTTTTATAAGATGAGACACAAAATATCTGCTTTCAAAAATCATGCAGATAAACTTGAATCCCTGAAATTTAGAAACCTATTAATAACTTTGTTCAAAATCTAATTATATCTATTTAAACATCATAAATAATTGCATTTTTTGTGTTTTCAAAACACATAAAATCGGCTACGAAGCCTTATCGTTATTCAACACGACTCCCGTGTCCAACGCGTGGCCTTAATATTTGAATGGACACAGACGCTGTGTTTGCGCACAGAACGTGTTATAAACAGCTTGAATTGTTTTAGTTGGTTATCTTTTAAAGGATGTTTTAGAAGAATTCGTAGTAATTAAACATTCACAAAAATCATGGTAGATATGACGTGTTGCTTTGTGTGATGGATTAGACCGCGAAATGCTATGCAAGTTCACGCGTTAAACCTTGGTTCTATTACAGCCGAGTTCAAATGTCCGAGTTGATAAACGTAAACCTTGAACTTTTGCTGTGGTTTAACGTCACACTAAGTAGAAGTAGAAAACCCGGCCCGATGCATTACGGATAATATATTACAGGGTGTGGCGGATATTATGTACCTGCTGTTGATGAAACCTTTTACTAACAGCGGGATTTCTTAAAAATAGCACTTCTCAATAGTGAAAAAACTTGTTATTTTGAATGAAATTTATTGATGGTTTTTATTATGGTCAAAATTCCACCGTAACCACACCATTATTAAATGAGTATTATTTATAACTTAAGTGTGTGATAAAAGAGATATATAGTAATATTACATATTATGAGAACATATGAGAACAAAAAATCATTGATATTCAAATTATGTATTGAACGTATTTATGAAGTGGACATTAAATACTTATAAAAAACAATATGAATTTTTAATATGCATTATAATATATATATATATATATATATATATATATATATATATATATATATATATATATATATATATATATATATATATATATATATATATATATATATATATATATATATATATATATATATATATATATATATATATATATATATATATATATATATATATATATATATATATATATATATATATATATATATATATATATATATATATATATATATATATATATATATATATATATATATATATATATATATATATATATATATATATATATATATATATATATATATATATATATATATATATATATATATATATATATATATATATATATATATATATATATATATATATATATATATATATATATATATATATATATATATATATATATATATATATATATATATATATATATATATATATATATATATATATATATATATATATATATATATATATATATATATATATATATATATATATATATATATATATATATATATATATATATATATATATATATATATATATATATATATATATATATATATATATATATATATATATATATATATATATATATATATATATATATATATATATATATATATATATATATATATATATATATATATATATATATATATATATATATATATATATATATATATATATATATATATATATATATATATATATATATATATATATATATATATATATATATATATATATATATATATATATATATATATATATATATATATATATATATATATATATATATATATATATATATATATATATATATATATATATATATATATATATATATATATATATATATATATATATATATATATATATATATATATATATATATATATATATATATATATATATATATATATATATATATATATATATATATATATATATATATATATATATATATATATATATATATATATATATATATATATATATATATATATATATATATATATATATATATATATATATATATATATATATATATATATATATATATATATATATATATATATATATATATATATATATATATATATATATATATATATATATATATATATATATATATATATATATATATATATATATATATATATATATATATATATATATATATATATATATATATATATATATATATATATATATATATATATATATATATATATATATATATATATATATATATATATATATTAGTATACGAATGTTTTATAAACATACGAGTACATTTTTTAAAGGAATAACCCGCAAAGCCTCTACTTTAAGAGGCTTGTCTGCAGGTAGGATAGTAAGGATAGGGAAGGGTAAATGTGAAAAATACATCACAAACATCCAAACCAAGTAAAAATAAATCTTTCTAAAATTCATTTTGCAATTGGCGGGAATCGAACCCAAGCCGCCAGTTTCGCAGTCAAGCATCTACCCAACTGCGCCACGGTGCCATCGAATTCTAAATACCACATAGGTACCTCAATAAACTCTTTTACTTTTATTTTATCTCAACTGGTAAAAAAATATTGTAAAATATTAAATTAAGGGATCTGTTTCTTAACAAATCAAGAGGTAACTCTCTTTAAGTGACTACCCGTGGAGTTATGGAGCAGTCAGCAATGTGCAAACAACAAAACAACTCAAGGCCGGTGACCAGCCTGACAGATATGAACGCATGATTCAAGATGTTCGCTCGCGAAGTACTGACCACACGCCCTGCGGGTAAAAAACGAAAAAAGAGATAGGAAAATAAATAATAAACCGATACGTTTAATTCAAAGTTTAATATATATATATATATATATATATATATATATATATATATATATATATATATATATATATATATATATATATATATATATATATATATATATATATATATATATATATATATATATATATATATATATATATATATATATATATATATATATATATATATATATATATATATATATATATATATATATATATATATATATATATATATATATATATATATATATATATATATATATATATATATATATATATATATATATATATATATATATATATATATATATATATATATATATATATATATATAATATATATATATATATATATATATATATATATATATATATATATATATATATATATATATATATATATATATATATATATATATATATATATATATATATATATATATATATATATATATATATATATATATATATATATATATATATATATATATATATATATATATATATATATATATATATATATATATATATATATATATATATATATATATATATATATATATATATATATATATATATATATATATATATATATATATATATATATATATATATATATATATATATATATATATATATATATATATATATATATATATATATATATATATATATATATATATATATATATATATATATATATATATATATATATATATATATATATATATATATATATATATATATATATATATATATATATATTAGTATACGAATGTTTTATAAACATACGAGTACATTTTTTAAAGGAATAACCCGCAAAGCCTCTACTTTAAGAGGCTTGTCTGCAGGTAGGATAGTAAGGATAGGGAAGGGTAAATGTGAAAAATACATCACAAACATCCAAACCAAGTAAAAATAAATCTTTCTAAAATTCATTTTGCAATTGGCGGGAATCGAACCCAAGCCGCCAGTTTCGCAGTCAAGCATCTACCCAACTGCGCCACGGTGCCATCGAATTCTAAATACCACATAGGTACCTCAATAAACTCTTTTACTTTTATTTTATCTCAACTGGTAAAAAAATATTGTAAAATATTAAATTAAGGGATCTGTTTCTTAACAAATCAAGAGGTAACTCTCTTTAAGTGACTACCCGTGGAGTTATGGAGCAGTCAGCAATGTGCAAACAACAAAACAACTCAAGGCCGGTGACCAGCCTGACAGATATGAACGCATGATTCAAGATGTTCGCTCGCGAAGTACTGACCACACGCCCTGCGGGTAAAAAACGAAAAAAGAGATAGGAAAATAAATAATAAACCGATACGTTTAATTCAAAGTTTAATTTATAGCGATTTCAAATCAGTTCAACGGTTCATATTTAATATAATGAAATACTTTGTTATTTGATGTCATTTTTCGTACATCGCTCGCGTCATAAAAAAACGTCATATCGCTCACTCCTTTCAAGAACGTCATAAATAAAAAATCGTCAATTTTCAGTTGTGCATGTTTTCGGAATGACCAGAAAATGTACTATATCCCAGCAAAAGAGGCATATTTTTAACTTAATATTTACCCGCTACAAGGCAGAAAGTGTTGTTTTTGCATTTTGAAGAAAAGGTATTGTTTAATTATTTTTTGAAATATACTAAATATTTTTCAAATGGAGAAAGAACCTTCAGTTTTTGCCTAAAAAGATCTGTTGCACAGTAAAAAGTTCAATAAATGGCTTCATATTTATTTTTAATACATTGTATTATATTTTTAAACTTTAAAAACGTTCTCCTGAAAAATCAAGTTTTTTGATTTATGACGTTCTTGAAAGGAGTGAGCGATATATAAAAAAACTTGATTTTTAGGAGATCGTTTTTAAATTTTAAAAATATAATAAAATATATTAAAAATACATATCAAACCGCTTATTGAGTCTACTTACTTAGTAGACTCAAAAAAATCTGTGTTTCTTTTAAAAATTTATACAAAATTAAAACGGAGATCTACAAATTAAACGCCAAATCAATAAATATATTATTTATGTCACTATCTGTGTCGTTCGTTCAACTTTTTCATGTTCTTTTCCTCTTATCTTGTATTTATGTTGTACCATTGAATGATCAAATAAAATCTATTCAAACATAACGAATTGTTATCACTCGCCGTATTGAAAACATACATGGTGCTGAGAACACAAGAACAATTTATGCTATCCAAAAATTTTAATATGCGTTTATTTATTGACAAAACAACAGAATGCTTACTAAAAATAAATTAATTAATAGAAAAAAACAAAATTACAGTTTTTCAATTTAAAAAAAAATACTATGAAAAAAAACTGTCATGTGCATATCGTAGTCGTACAGGAGAAAGTGACCAACAAAACTTAAAATGTTCAGAAGGGCCATTTAAGTCACTTTTGCTTGGCAAGAAAATAAACATCAATGCAGTTAGATATTTTTAACAAGTCAATATATTATACCTCCAAGTTTAAAATCCTTTGGGATTTTTCTGGGCAATATTAAGCTGGTAAGATATCAAATAGTCAATGATCACGTTTTTGTAAAAAATGCACTTGTTTACTTTCTCCTGTATGACTACGATATGTAAGTATAACTATACAATGTAGGTATATAATATTTAATCAAATAATCGAAAAAACCTTGTTTGATTTTGGATATATTACCCGACAATACAATATGGAATTCCACCAACTGTCTGCAGTTACAATAAATAAAATAAAAAATAGATTTTGCAGGAAGGAAAAGGAAAGGAGAGGAATTAATAAGGGTGTATTAATAATATTTTTTACCAAGTAAAGCTTAAATTAAAAATGGATAGATTTTAACACAAAGTTGCTACCGAATCGATCAATGAAATCATAGAAATGTTAAAATAAAATAAAAACAATTTTTTTTTTTTTATTTTATTTTATTGGAAGGAAGAACAACAGTAACAATATATGATACATCAGAAAACAAAAAATAAAATCATGAATACCAATTACAGTTCTTCATAACTATGCATAAGAGAGGTCTATATAAAGGAAGAGACATGAGACAAGGATGGGATAAATTAATAAAATTTGCAAAATAATCAATATATATATATATATATATATATATATATATATATATATATATATATATATATATATATATATATATATATATATATATATATATATATATATATAGATATGTATATATATATATATATATATATATATATATATATATATATATATATAAATATATTTATACATATATATATATATATATATATATATATATATATATATATATATATATATATATATATATATATATATTGATAGAAAATGGGGCCGCCCAACCGGGGCACGCGAGCGGTGAGTCACAGCCCCAGCGGCCTCCAAATGATAACAGTAGAGTGGCAGGGGTTATCAACCCGCGAAGGCTGAGGCGGGACCCGCTGCTCCTTGTACGGGCAGCGCAATCGCAGTGATCGCGAGTCGTGACATTTGGGGCTTCAAGTCATTCCGTCTCATTTCCTCGACCCAATGGAAGCCTTCGGAAACAAACTCCTCCAAAGCATAGAAGAATATGGAAGTCTGGGGCTTACGACCCGTCATAGGTTGGATTACACTTCGCTCACTCCTTTCAAGAAATACGTAAATCAAAAATTTTCAGTTGCGCATGTTTTCGGAATGCCCTGTCAAAGAGGCACTCAACATATCGCCCACTCCTTTCAACAACGTCATATATAAAAAATCGACCAAAAACATGAAAAAAATAAATTAAAAAAAAAATATATATATATATATATATAAACATGTGTGTGTGTGTGTGTGTGTGTGTGTGTGTGTCTAAATAATATCAAACTATAAGCTACATCCAAAATTTAAAACCATGATTTCCGGCAAGGCTCAATATTCGGACCTTACATACAAATAGAAAGAACCATAGCATAATAAAAGATTTCCCTATTCCAAATATAGATGTCGGTCGTGAACTCACACGAGTTTGATCAATATATCTAGGGGTTCCGACAATTGAGTGATATTGTTGTTGTCAATCATGGGTAGAATTGGTGAATGTTACACTTGTGTAAAGTGATCACGTAAACCATCCTATGACGGACGTGCGCCCAGTAAATTTTCAGACTTTTATATTCTTCTTCATATTTTTTATTTTTATTTGTGTTAGCAACAGCAACATATGTAAAAAAAACAATTAAACAAAGATTTACATTAAACAAGCCAATCAACAAAGACAGAAACATAAAGATTAGTTCAAAATATTTAGTTTAGATCTAGCAAAGGAATAAATGTGTGTGTGTGTGTGTATGTGTGTATTTGTGTGTGTGTGTATGTGTGTGTGTGTGTGTGTGTGTGTGTGTGTGTGTTATATGGTTGTATATCTGTGTGTGTGTATGTGTTATATATGTTGAAATGTCAAAAATAATGATTTTTATTGGCTATCCGAAATGGAAGTCCACTGTTGCCCGTAATTTACGACTGTGAGATCTCATTTAGCTGTTATGATCGTCAGCTGACCGCTGTTAACAACATTATATTATACAGGGCTATAAAATATTTCATAGACGTTGTTTTATACATATGTAGAACGTCCTATGCTGAATTCATTAGTCTCCAAGGCTACTTCTTTTTAATTATTTGACAAATAAATTTAACCGCCTTCGTAGTGTAATGGTTAGTGCGTTTAGCTATCGTGCTGAAGGCCCCGGATTCGTATCCCAGGGGGGGGGGTAAAATAAAAACAAGTGATTTTTAACTCTAGTTTTTATTTAATATTACCCTGGACTGGTCCCTGAAGCGCCGGAGTGATTGTTCACCTTGCCATCATTTAAGTAACGATCAAGATAACACTGCTTCATACTATGCAGTGCCCTATGCACCATTGGGTGCGAATAATAATATTTAATTGAGACTTTGAAATATTATGTGCAGGCTTTTACTTATATAAGACTTTTTCATAAATTTTCTCTTTGGTTTTATAATCTATTGACTGTCCTTGCCTCGTTCAAAATCAACGTTTTTTTTTTATATCTCAGCATAGATGAGGACGAATAAGGAAGTCTGAGTATTTACAGGACTTATGACCTGTTATAGGCTAGTTAAGTGATTACTTTACACACACGTGCAACATTCACCATTCTACCCATAATTGGCAACCACACTACTCAACATTTTGGAACTCCTACATATATCGTTAATCTCATGACGCTGTTCATAAGAGCCATCTATGTTAGATTGAGAAAGCCTTTATTTAGCAGAGACCCTTTTTGGATGTATGCAAGATCCGAACCCCGGACTATGTTTGTATACGGGGAAACGCCCGAAAACAACATTTTCAGTTTTATGCAGCTTATAATTTCACCTTTATAATATTAAACAACTTTTTGTAACCACTTTTTTATTATTAGTACACTTTAACCTACCGGTTTCGACAAAAACCTTGTCAGGGTTTATTATATTCTAAAACATTAAAAACATTCAAATATTCATAATTAATTACATTCCCTTATCAAAAACTTCCATAAAAATCCTAAATATTATTTTTATTAACATTTAGGATTTTTTACGGAGTGTCTGGAAGTTTTTGGTAAGGGAATGTAATTAAATACGAGTATTTTAATGTTTTAGAATTTTATGAACCCTGATGATGACTGATGAAAGTGTACTAATAAAAAAGTGGCTAAAACAAAGTTGTTTAGTATTATAAAGTTTAAAAAATGAGCCACAAAGTATCTGCGAAAAACATCAAAGAAAATATGATTTCACCAGTTATTTTTATAACATTTGAGTGTGCCAAGTACTTTTCACAAATCTGGTTCTTCTCCATTTGGGATTTATTTTTTTTACATTTTTTTGTCATCCCAACATAGATAAACCTTCTAATTTTACTTAACTTTTTTTAAATGTTAAATGGTACTGTTTTATGTTAGGCATGATTTGATTCAGTTTTAGATCCGTATTATATTATATCGACTTCCTTAAAAGCTAGACGCAAATAATTTACTATCAAATAAACCATTTACAGAAATAAAATTACAATATATCGAGTACGAGCCAGATGTGGCCTAGTCGGCATCATAACAGAATTCTTCATTAATTACAATGTACGAAACTAAATTGTAGGTTCCTCCATTAGATTTTTGAGCAAAATTTCACGCCATTCTTATAGCGGGAAAATGTTATTATTTATTGTCTTCCATTACATAATATGCTTTTTTTAATGGTAACAAAATTCAAAATAACTGGGCTACATTTTAAAATGGGGCCATACATGTAAGAGCATTTCGTCGACTGTTTGAAGCGAGTTGAAAGTGAATTTGCCATCATTCGGACTGGTTGTAATTCACGAATTACATAATCGAATAATTTCGGTCGCGGTAATCGATTTATAATTACTATCGAATTAAAGCAACAAGCGCGGAAATATGGATAGTGCAATGTAACACCTGATCTTAAATTACTGTTGTCGAAAAGTTGTGTCATTCGATTATCTAAACTAGGTGTAAAGATTACATGGTGGCGCAAAATTGATCACCCTATCAGAAGATGTTATAATTTATGCAAATGGCGTCGTTCGTCAATCATATTTTAGATTTGTAAACAAAATAGCTGAAGTATACAAACAGATTGATAAAACTGGCAGACATATCGCCCACTCCTTTCAAGAACGTCATAAATAAAAAAACGTCAGTTTTCAGTTGTGCATGTTTTCCGAATGCCCAGAAAATGTACTATGTCCCAGCAAAAGAGGCATAATTTTTACTTAATATTTACCCGCTACAGGGCAGAAAGTGTTGTTTTTGCACTTTGAAGAAAAGGTATTGTTTAATTATTTTTTTAAATATACTAAATATTTTTCAAATGAAGAAAAAACCTTCAGGTTTTACCTAAAAAGATCTGTTGCACAGTAAAAAGTTTAATAAGTGGCTTGATATTTATTTTTAAACTTTGTATTAAATTTTTAAACTTTTAAAACGCTCTCCTGAAAAATCAAGTTTTTTGATTTATGACGTTCTTGAAAGGAGTGAGCGATATGTATCAACACTGGCGGCAGCCAATTAAATGAATATCATCTTTTAAACTTAACAGAACAATTTGTAAAGGTTCAAATAAAGATTTCCGTTACTCATAATTATTTTTTATGCTTAGTAAAAAAGATATTTAAAACCAAAATGGGATGATTAATTTTTTGCCATCCTGTACATGCAAAGTAGATACTTGCAGAACGAGAATTTTATTTAAGAAAAAGTGTTTGGTTTCCAGTTAGAAAGCCGTTGAAATTCAACTGTCACGATCAGATTAACGATATTAATTTTTAATTACTTTGAAAAAGGGCCACGCATAAGTGATACAGGTTTTTCACTCCAAATCGGACGTTTTAGAAATCAAATAAAACGTTTAACAAATCAAATCGGACAGTTAACAAATCAAATTGGACGTTTTATTGTATTTTATAGAAAAGATATAATTTTAAAATATATATTATTTAATTATTTTGAAAATCTTGTTCCTTAACCCCCCTCCCTATATTTTTTAACCTATATATACATCAAATATATTTTTGTTCGTTAGTTTTAATTTGTACTAGAAAATGAAAACATCTGTCGTTTTCTAAAAAATAAACTCATTAAGTGGTATATTCATGTGTTTAATTTTAAAATATATCGCTGGTTAAATACCAAGGGGCCATAACGCAAAAAAAACTCTTTAATCCAAAAATGGTATCTAAATCGTCAATATTATCATATTCGAAAAAGATACCCATGATTCTAAATATGTGGTTCTATTCTCTCTGACTACCCCTTCGAGGAAACGGCGTGATTGTTAGTTAGATAGCATACAGATAAAAAATATATAATTATTTCACCATGTTATGTCATTTTCCAAGTACTGTGAACTACAATAAAGTACATTAGAATGATTAAAGAAAACACTTCGTTTTTAACTTGAGTTTTATTATAGACTACATGTTTCAGAAGTTAAACTTCCATCATTCAGGTCTGTATAATAACTTGTAATCTTAATCATTGTAACATGTCTTACCACAAAGTTAATGCCGAAACAATAAATAAAAGTACATTAGTTTGAAAATGCCATAACAAGGCAAAAAAATTGTTAATTTTTTTACGTGTTTTTAATAATAAAATGTAATTTAGTAGTCTAAAAATTTGTGTGTTAGATTTTATTATTTAAAATATTAAATAAAACGTTGGTAGTTGTGTTTAGTTTGTATTGCACAACTATTTGAAATATTCTTTGTGTGGCTGAACTCAATGTGTAGCTGTAAATGATTGGTTATTACTATCTAAGTTCAAGTGTGTATTGTTTTATCGTAATTATTTTAGTTTTTACACACGTGTGCACACGGGGTTGGGTGTATAATGAACCAAAACCCAATCACCTCGCTTCCTTTGTACGTAAGTTTCCAAACCATATAAATAATATGTTTTTTCTCTGTATTTTGTAATTCTTGTTGTGAAATCCAAACGGTAAATTCGGCCACGACCGTTTTTTTTGGCAACAGGACGTCTAACAATTGAAGTCTAGTTTTTATTGTCTATTGTTTCGCTAATGACATTTCTTCGAGTCGTGTTTCTTTAGTAAATTGTTGAATTCGGGTCTTTACTTCAATTTATTTTTATTACGCAGCCGTTAAAGTTGAAGGGACGGCCGTTGAAATTTTTAATTACAAACATATTTACAAATTCACAGTATAAATAATAGTTTCGTGATTAACTGTTTTGTCGGCGTAGGGAAGTAGTTAACAGCGAGCTATCATGCGAGAGGTCCATGTTTCGAGTCCTAACGTTGACAATTAATCATGGTTTACATGTACATAACTGGCGATATCCGAATATGTGCATACAATTTTTTATTCTTATTTCATTCAAATTTTCTTTCTACACATGTAAGGGTTCCCTTCTAACCCTTATCCGCACCCAATGGTGCATAGGGCACTGCATCATATAAACGCAGTGTTATCTTGATCGTTAGCACATGGAGGAAAGGTGATCAGCTCTTCGCTTCAGGTACCAGTGCAGGGTAATATTGAATAAATATTACAGTGAAAAAATCACTTATATTTATTTTACCCCCCATGGGAATCGAACCCGGGAGCTCTAGTACGGTAGCCGACCTGCTGACCATAACACTACGGAGGCGGTCAAAATGAAATCTACCATCTGGATAGTAACATATGTATTTATATCCAGTCTCTTTTATGGAGAGGCACAGCGAATCGAAATATAAAAGTTCTTCATATGTATAAATGATTCAAATGTATCATGTTATAAAATAAAATGTAAATATATTATATGAATAAAAAAAAACTATGGAATCATCGAAATTTCAATATTTCAACCTACTCTTATACATATGGGAGAATTAATGTTTCAAAGCTAAATATAATTTTTGGTAATATTATTTTTAAGAATTTATATATATCGCTCACTCCTTTCAAGAACGTCATAAATCAAAAATCGACAATTTTCAGTTGTTTATATTTTCGGAATGCCCAAAAAATGTACTATAACCCAGCAAAAGTGGCATATTTTTAACCTTCAGGTTTTACCTCATAGGTTCTGTTGCAAAGTAAAAAGTTTAATAAGTGGCTTGATATTTATTTTTAAAACATTGCATTATATTTTCAAACTTTAAAAACGCTCTCCTGAAAAATCATGTTTTTTGGTTTATGACGTTCTTGAAAGGAGTGAGCGATATGTAGATATAATTGTATTTTTTTTTTCAATAATGCATCATGCAAGCGTTTACATAGACATAGAGACTCAGTAGACTCAGTAGACTAAAAAAATCTGTGTTTGATTTAAAAATGAATTTATAAAATAATAATAATTATTATTCGGTTCGTTTGACGTGGGCGTTTAATAATACTTTCGACAAAATAGCGGATGACAGATTCACAAGACGAAGGTAAATCCTTGACTGATCCTTGATCTGATGGACCAAATATTTATAATCCCGTGGAAGTATTGCCTTGTCAAGTCAGGAGATGACATTATCGAAGTGCTTAACCGAATCACGGTGACAGTAATCGTTCAAGGATTAATTCTATTTGGTGCTTGGGCACGTTAAAACCAATGTCAACAGATTTTTTTATTAGTATTACGTTTTAAATTTATATTTGTAATATATTAAATTTTAAATTTATAAACAGAGATTTAATTTATTGTTTCGGCATTCACTTTGTGGTAAGACATGATGAAATTGTAAAAGAAAAACACGTGTTTTTTTACCACTTGAGTTTATTTTATAACGACTAGTTTCGTAAGCTATGCTGCCATCGCCAGTTTACATTTAGACCTGAAGATGGAAGCGTAGCTTCTGGAACTAGTCGTCATAAAATAAACTCAAGTGGTAAAAAACAAGTATTTTTATTTTACAATTTTTATAAACTTAGTATTATTTATAGATTTGGTGTTTAATTTTTAGAACTCCATTTTAACTTAAAGACTCAATGCTAAAATCAAACACTGATTTTTTTAGTCTACTAAACGGTATTTTATTGTTAAAAAATACATAGTAAATAATTTTTAAGTTTCGCCTTGTTATGGCATTTTCAAACAAATGACATAACTTACCAACCGTTAGATAGAGAGAATAGAGCGCCACACCAATCTGTCTTTGTAAACAATCTTCGCCCCTTCCACATTTATGCATATCCTCATACATATTGATACGAGTACGTCACCATTATTATCTGTTTTCTTTTACAAAAAGTCCCGTTCCTTAAACCCCCCCTTCCTTCTATTTATTTCCCTACCAACCTCTTAATATACCTAAATATTTTTTTTACTTGTTAGTTTTACTATTCACCTGTCGATGAAAACAGCAGTAGTTTTCGAAACTAGTCGTGTGTAATGAAATACAACTCAATAAATGGTGTTGAACAAGTGTTTTTTTTTAATATCCTCACATATCGCTCACTCCTTTCAATAACGTCATAAATCAAAAATCGTCAATTTTCAGTTGTGCATGTTTTCGGAATGCCCAGAGAATGTACTATATCCCAGCAAAGGAGGCATATTTTAAACTTAATATTTACCCGCTACAGGGCAGAAAACGTATTTTTGCGTTTTGAAGAAAAGGTATTGTTTAATTTTTTTTTAAATATACTTACTAAATATTTTTCAAATGGAGAAAAAACCTTCAGGTTTTACCTAAAAAGATCTGTTCCACAGTAAAAAGTTCAATAAGTGCCTTGATATTTATTTTTTATACATTGTATTATATTTTTAAACTTTAAAATCGTTCTCCTGAAAAATCAAGTTTTTTTATTTATGACGTTCTTGAAAGGAGTGGGCGATATATTTTATTTTTATTTCATCTTTTTTTTTGTACTAGAAAAAAATTTAAAAGAAAAATGATGGTTTTAATTCATTCACAATACTCGTATTGCAGCTTTTGAATTTCACTGTTAATAAAGTGTTTAAATAATTTTCATAAACAGGTTGTTTACGTACTATATATAATGCACTTCAATGTTGTTTTTTTTAAAGTTTTATTATAGTTCAACGGGAAAAATATAGCCTGATCCGGATCTTGTCCTTGTAGAGTAAAAATAATTAAAATTCTTAATAAGTAGAGTCACTTAAATATAGAGTCAGGTGCACCGTTTTATGGTCGCGTGGGGTCACTTGTATTTTAAAAAGTTGAAAAGGAAGCAAGTTCTAAATTATTGTTTCTCGATTTGTTTCTTAGATTAGAGGTAACTAAATAAATTCATTTTTATATTCAGTGCCGGAACGCTAATCCGAACGTGAATCGTGTAGAGTGGGTTGTTCGAATTATGAAAACGTTCGGATTCCAGAGTGTTTTGAGAAAAATGGGAGAAAATAACGCGAGATATGTAATTACTACAACCCGGTAATTCTTACATAAATGTACGAGACATCTACGTCCGCACAAGACTGTAAGAAACTTAATAAATTATCCAAAAGCCATTTTCAGGAAACAATATATGATGGCAATAATCATCATCCAATGTTTTCATTTAGTCGTATAGTCAGCCAATGTTTTCATATGTTCAAAAATGTAGTAAGATTCTTTGGAAATGTCTTGCCAAATTTCGTTGTATGTAGAAGACATTTAGCGCAGCAAGCAGACGTAATACATGTATAATTTTGGATTACATTTTCGGAATCAGACAAACCATTTCTTTTAATTACCTAACGTCCAAGTGACTCTGAAATCTAGCTACGGCTTATGCAACGCCGTTTATCATGTCCCTACTCAGGCTTCAACTTTTTATGTTTCATAGCCTATGCCTACGTGTGAGTGGATTTACTCCTTATGTTTAAAGTAACTATAATTTCATGTAATTCATGAGTGAAAATTCTAGGCAAAAACACACGCTCACTCAAACCAAGATCAGGTCAAAATTACCCCTCTATTTCTGGTCAAACTTACCCCGTGCGACAGTAGCCGTTGGAACGAATTAAAGTTCACATTAAAGAAAGAAGAAATTGACGTGCCCAAGATGGCGTGGCTCATTAAAGTGCGGCCTTCACGAGTGCTGTAATAATCGGTTGGGAAATTGATTCCGGAGTAATTGCGGCCGCTCTTTTTGGGCTATCCGCGCCATTTTCAGCAGGATGGCGGTCACCGCATCGATCAATTACACCTGTTTCTAATTTCGGCTTGCTTTTTTGGATTTCTCATTAGTAAAACTATGTATTTATTCACCTGTCTAGAGCACACAGGATGTAGAGTTTAGAGGTTATCAACAATCAGTCAATGCTCGTCATTGAAGTGCTTTACACTTACCTACATACATACATTACGCAACATTCCGATTCGTTCGGATATACTTTATGTCAGCTACTCACTTTAGCGCCTTTTCTAAACACTAGCTCATTTTTTATTATTATAATTTTTATTTCTTAAGTTAACTTATATTACAACTAATATAAACTATTATTTACCTTTCCTTACAGTAAACAAAACATATATTTTTAAATTCTTTCAGATTCTTTTCATTCTTCATACATTCAGGCATCTTATCATACATTTTCAAACCCTTATACATTAAACAATTTTGTGACTCGGTTTTTCAATAATGGCAGTATTATTTTATCCTTATTTCTAGTAATATGTTCATGACAATTTTTATTTAAAGCTATTTTATCCATAAAATATTTTGGTAATTTATCGTTAAAAAAATATATATATAAAGATCAGCATATTTAATTAAAGTCTCTTTTTTATAGATAACCTGTTTAGTTTTTCTCTCATTATTTCGATATTTTTGTATCTATTTTTCAAAAGAACTATTTTCATCGCTTTATTTTCCTCAAAGGTCGATTGATGAAACCTTTGATTTTTCCTTAATTAATTTTTATTATTATTTTTTTATTTTACGTATTTGGAAATTCTACAGAACAGTTACATAAATACATTTACATTAATGAGTAACAAAAAACAGGTATTTGTAACGTTTTATTTAAAAAATTGCACATATCGCTCGCTCCTTTCAACAACGTCATATAACAAAAAACTTGATTTTACAGGAAATCGTTTTTAAAGTTTAAAAATATACACATATATATATATATAATTTATATATATATATATATATATATATATATATATATATATATATATATATATATATATATATATATATATATATATATATATATATATATATATATATATATATATATATATATATATATATATATATATATATATATATATATATATATATATATATATATATATATATATATATATATATATATATATATATATATATATATATATATATATATATATATATATATATTTATATATATATAATATATATATATATATATATATATATATATATATATATATATATATATATATATATATATATATATATGTATATATATATATATATATATATATATATATATATATATAAATATATATATATATACATATATATATATATATATATATATATATATTTATATACATATATACATATATATATATATATATATATATATATATATATATATATATATATATATATATAATATATATAAATATATATATATATATATATATATATATATACATTAACATATATATATAAATTAACATTAGCATATTTAAGCAGTTAAAAACAGCAATCCAATGCAATATATATATATATATATATATATATATATATATATATATATATATATATATATATATATATATATATATATATATATATATATATATATATATATATATATATATATATATATATATATATATATATATATATATATATATATATATATATATATATATATATATCCTTGTTGTCCTTGGGACGTTGATGGATGAAGATCCATCGTTCAATTGATCCGGTCACAGTGAACGGGTCGCTCAAGTGACACAACCCTACTGATGCAGATCTTCTAAATTACCGGATCTTATTCACCTCTAATGTAAATACATGAAACTATGTACAGTTTATGCTAATTTTACATCTCTGTCTCTAATGACGTGAAACATGCCAATGAGATAAAATAGTGACGAAAAAAGGTTGCCCAACATTATCTAACTGTTCTGTATTCGTATTGCGGCTGTGTCTGCGCATGCGCTAGCCACACGCCATCTTTTTATTAGTTTGAATCTGGAATTTGGAACGCGGTAATCTCCATATTTATTGAATTTTAAAGCCCGCCTTTATTCAAATACCGTGGACACATTCAACATAGGCATCTATGCTAATCTTTTATACACATTTCATTAACATAGCACTGTTTGGATTTGTGTCATTTCGTTACAACGTTGAACGGTTTTTACTCGGTCTCAAGATTCGATTCGTTTGTATTGGAAAACGTAAAAATTATGGGATTAAGTAATTTAGGACTGATTAACAAAAAATATCGCAAGTTTTTGTCTGACGTTTATTACTTGGTTATCTATAAAACTGCTTGTATTGAGGTTAATGTGCAAATTCCCTCAAATGAATAAAAAGTTTCATAATGTAACTAACTAACCAAAACGCTGCTTTCCCGCAGGGGTAGGCAGAAAGAATAGAACGCCACACCACTCTGTCTTTGCAAACATTCTTCGCCCTTTCCACGTTCATGCATCTCTTCATACATACACGCCGATTGTTACGACTCCTAACCTGACCACTTTCAAGTATTTGGCATACCTGATCGTGCCATGTTTTTCTCGGTCTTCCTCTGCTCTTTTTTCCACTTACATTCGCCTCATAAATTTGTTTTACCGTTCTTTCCTCACCCATTCGTTCTACATGTCCAAACCATCTCAACACACCTTTCTTAATTTTATCGATAATGCTTATCGCAGCCTTGCATTCCTTCCTTATTTCACTATTCGCACATCTGAATGAAATGTTGACTATTTAAAAAAAAAAACACTTGTATAATACCACTTCATGAGTTTTATTCAATTACACGTTTAGTTTCGAAAACTACAGATGTTTTCATCTACAGTTTCTACTTTTCACTTTTCTACTTTAGTTGAAAACATCTGTAGTTTTCGAAACTAGACGTGTAATTAAATAAAACTCATGAAGTGGTATTATACAAGCGTTCGATTTTTGAAAACACAGAATGTGCAAAAAACATTCAAAAAATAAACATTCAAATTTATTTATTATAACTAAGAAACTAAATAACCATCACAAGCCGAGAGAATATAACGTCACACCAACATGTCTTTGCATATAATATTCGCCTTTTCCACATTTAAAGATCTCCTCATACATACCCGCCGATTACTCCGACTCCTGACCCGACTACTTTCAAGTATTTAAAACACTCGAAATACCTATTCTTGTATAAATTTCTAAAAACACAACCCGTTTTCACACGTCAGGTTTGCGCGGTTCTATCTCCAATCTTTCAATAAAAGCTCGATTTCATTTTCCTAAGATAAATCATCCCGATAATGATACTCGCAGTACAATTATGTTGCGAGTCGTGAAAACTTAACTGTGAATGAGAATTAATTGCATTCTTGTTGTTTTCTCGCAGTGGTTTCCACATTTTTGTCGTATCCGAATTCTATTGTTGCTGACAGTGTGTACTTTGTAATCCCGCAGTCCCACCTGTAATGGGTGCTACAGAAAACGTGTGTTTTTTTAATTATTTTATATTTCACAATATAATATAATTACAAGTGCAAAAATATTATATAATAATAATAATAATACCCTTATCCGCACCCCAATGGTGCATAGGGCACTGCGTCATATGAACGCAGTGTTATCTTGATCGTTTACACATGAAAGAAAGGTGATCAGCCCTCCGCTTCTGGTACCAGTCCAGGGTAAATATTACAGTGAAAAAATCACTTATATTTATTTTACCCCCCTTGGGAATCGAACCCGGGACCTCCAGAATGGTAGCCGAGCGTGCTGACCATTACACTACGGAGGCGGACAAAATACTGCTAATATTATATAATAAGAATTAATAATTAATATGGGAGTAGAAAACTTATAGTAACCAATTCTGTAGGAGCGGCCTAATACATATGGCCTGTATATGTGGAGCGAATGGATAACGAGAGAATGACTAAGAAAATATATATGGGGCGAATGTGAGTGGGAGAACAGAACGAGAACGGCTGGTTTGAACATGTGGAACGTACGAGTGAGCAAAGAACGGTTAAACAAATCTATGAGGCGAATGTAGTTGGAAAAAGAATCAGAGGAAGACCGAGGAAAACTTGGCACAATCAGGTATGTCAAATACTTGAAAGCGGCCGGCTCAGGAGTCGGAATGATCGACAGGTTTTATAAAGAACGTGGTAGAGGTGAGGAATGCTTACAAAGACAACGAGGTGTGGCGTTTTATCCTCTGTGCCTATCCCTGCGGGAAGTGGCGTGATGGTTAGACTTGGATATATATTTTGTGTTTACTCGTAACACATGTCGTGTTTTTTGTGTCACCCGGTTCATATAAAAACGTATGATTCATGCGTGGCCACGCATTAGTCAGTTTTGACTGAGAATATAGAATCGTATTGTTGGTTTTACACTCAAGTTTCTTGGAGATCTTTGTTTGAGCTATTCTCACGATATAATTCTCTCGGCTTTAAAAAAAACGACACATAACAAGTAAATAATATAATCATCTCTGGAATGTAAATTGGTCCAAAACACTTTTATACATCGTCAGTGGTACCTACTGTAAAAACTACAATATTCCAAATTTGACAAAAATAAGTTTTTATTTTATTTTTATTTTCATTATTTTTTTTCACTTCAGTAGAATAAAATAATATGCTCGATATTATTTTATTTTTACCTTACGATTTATTAGTTTAAAAATTGTATAATATAAATACATAATACTCAAAAAAGAAACGGAAAAAATTAATATTAATTTTATTATTTACATACGTAGGTTTTATGTTTTATGTTTGATTATAGATCTCAAATAAAGGGCGAAACATCCAGTATCTGATACTATAAAAAAACTGAATAAATAACATTAAAATATATGTCAATAATCAACTGGCCAAATTTTATTTTTATTTATTTATTTCATAGATACATACATTTCTTAACTATATTTATTACGGGTCTTTAGGCATGGCCTGTGTCGAGCCGAAATACTTACATTTAAAAAAAATTGTTATTTGTTTTTTTTTTATTATTTTTATATTAGATTATATACATTACAAACAAACGATACAATAACAATTTACAGCATAAATAACGAGTATTTTAAATTAAAATTAGCAACTGAAAGTATTTTAAAATGTCTCTCTTACCTAAAACATATGTGAATTATTCGGAATTAATGTCACTTACATCCAATTGGAAAAACCTATATACTTCACAAATTTTCAACTGATGAAAGCATCATCTATCAAAATTTCAACTAACATACTAAATAATGCATCGAAACACGTGCCAAAATGGATTTTAAGAAAAAGTGGTATTTGCCATGAAAAACTTAAATGATAGATATTACCACAAAGTGACTTATTTGATAAAATATTTTTTCCTTTTTCTTAAAGATAAATTCGTTAAATTTCTCTAAGATTGCATTACAATGTGAATCGTATTAGTTATTGTCTCTGGTTGTGGTCCCGTGGTTAGTGTCGCGGTTCTTATGTCAGAGTTTCTCGGGTCGAACCCACTCTACCACAATTTGAAACCCATTGCTAATAATGAGCCGCTTAGGCTCACAGAACTAGTTTGAAATTGATATATTTGTGTAAATAAATAAAAATAAAAATATTCTCTCTGTGTGTAATGCATTTTTAGCCGTAGAATAAATAATAGCTTATGTCAATACTGAGCACTTAAAACATTCGAGTTAGAAACATATTTATGGATTACCTGTACATGTGTAGGCAGATACCGTTGCGCTGTAAACAATGTTATTATTGTACTTACAAGAAGAAAAATTACAAAAATATTTTGATAACCCGAAAACCATTTATTACTTCGTAATGTGTCCGGATCCGTAGTGCAATGGTTAGAGTGTTTGGCTATAATTCATGTTAAAATACAGTAAAACCTCGATATAACGGACCTCTATTTAAGGAACTTCGGATTAAACGGACGAAAATCCGATAAATGTAATAAAAAGTTAAAACGTCATGTTAATATTGTATGTGCATACATGCTTAAATTCTAGTGTTATCGCATTTTTTTGCGGCCATGATAATCACAAATTTTGTCTCAAAACTTCAAAAGTGCAAACAAAACTTGATTTATTTTTCAAAGCAGGATTACGTGTCGTTAAAGCCCGGGGGATATTCGTAAGCACAGAATTCATTCCATCGGAGACACATCAGATCAGATCACATGTCTTTTCACGCCTGTTTTTTTTAAGAATTCATATAAGTATATTAGATATTTTATTTTTATTTTGAGAATATATAAGTATATGGAAAAAATAAATGTATATTTTTTTGACTCCTTACATTTCACAACTCTTTTCTTTTCAAAGCCATATAATTATTTAAAAGATAAACTTATTTCTTCAATGCAAAAAGGTGTTGAGAAAAAACCACGTAAAATGTTACCTGGATTAAGAGAAAATTAATTTTAATTTAATTTAATTTGATTTTATTTTATTTTATTTTTCGGGAATTGTACAGCTTACATATAAAAAATGATATAAAACAATAGTTACATTAACAATAATAAACATTACATTACATTGACAAAAAGTAGTTACGTTAAAAAAAAAAAGCCAATTAAACAATTCCACAATTATGTTATAAAACTATTAAAAAACATTCAGAGATTAAACAAAGTTGCGACTTAACGAATACTGGGCCTTAACATATGATTGTGATTTCAGACAAAGATACGTGTAGAAGTGTGTCACAATTTCCATCTTTTGAGTTATACGCTGATCGACCCAGAGACGTGTAAAATTCTTTAATAAATAAAACCAATCGAAATTTCAATAATTGGACCCTAGGGCGATCCCTTCAAATTTGTGTAATTCATTTGCATAGGGCCCTAAGCTCATACCTTGATTGTACCGATTGGTCAATAATTTTCACTACAAAACCTCAATATACATAAATTCAACTAAGCAACTAACGAAATTGTTCATCAAAGTTTATCGGCGTTGGGTCTTCGAATGATTAAAAACGTGGCTCGTTAGAAAAAAATAATCCATTCGTGAATCTGGTCACGACTTTAAGCTGAGAATAGCATTACCGAAATACCTAAATAGTTACATAAGTTAAATTTATTAGAAATTAAAGTAAATATGATTTTGTTAATTGCTTGAGATGATAGTTGCTTCAAAACGCTTGAGTCTTTCGTAACAAGTTGCCCATTTCTCTTAAAAAGAAACATTTATATCTCGTTAGCCGATCTTGTGTATTTTCTAAAATTTCTCTTTAAAAATATAATAATGTGTGTTAATAACTCATACAAAGTGGTCATGTATGAGGGTATACGAGGGTATTTTCATCAACAGGTGAAAATACAAACTTATTTTTACCTAAACTTGTATTTAAAGTATTGTTTAAATTTTCACCCGTTGATGGAAAACATCTGTAGTTTATGAAACAAGTCGTGTTTACATTAGTAAACTTAAAAAGTGGTCACAAACAAGTATTTTATTTTAATATTTTAATTGAAAGTACTTGTTTAATGGGTAAATCGCTTCATTCTTATTTTCTTTAGGATTTTTTTCAAAGAAAAATATTAATGTTTTTATTTTTTACAAAAATACATTAATTACATGCTATTTTTGTGACCCTAAGCGATTCATTGTCTATCAAAATGTGGTAGAGTGGGTTCGAACCCAGAAATTCTTACTCAAGAATCCAAGACACCATCTAACCATCGGACCACAACCCGACACTTTTATCAACTAAACCAATCATTTAAAATTCCATTTTTAATTAATGTTTTACTTAGTAAATACCACTATTTCTTAAAAATCTACTGTGACACGTGTTTCGATGCATTCCGCATCATTTTCAAACATCGTATGTGAAGCTAATTCTAAATTTTAGAGTTGGGTCCTTGGGACGTTGAAGGTTTAAGAGGGGGTAGTAGCTGTTTCTTATTTTCATTTATTTATTTATTTTTTATTCTTATTTCTTATCAGTGGGAACATAGACTATAGGAGGGAGGCTTTAGTCATTGTCATATTATTAATTATGGGTTTATTGTTTTTTAAATTTTTATGAATTTCTTTTGTTTCAAAATGTTTAAAATGGCTTTTCGTATTAATAATTTTTATTATTAACGTTTTAACATTTAAATGTCGTTTTTTTTGTATTGTCAAAAAAAACATATTTAAGCCCTTGATTAAAATTCAGGACACGGTTTGAATTGGATGAATCAAACATCTACATGAATACATAAATTCGAGTATGTACATATTTATTCCGGATCGTAAAAATATACACAACACATTGACATGCATGATGTGTCTTGGATAAATGAGACTTCACGTCAAAAAATAATTAAAATCGAGTTTAAAATATTGAACCATTACCTCACGAAAGAAATTATCAATCACATCTTCAGTTTTTTTTAAGTTAAAAAACAAAATCGGTTGCTTTGACGTTACATAACTGAATTTAAAGTACAGTAAAACCTCGATAAAACGAACTAATTAGGGGGAGGGAAAGTCCGTTAAACTCGAAAGTAAAAAATAAATGAAAAACATTTTTTTTTAAATATGGACACTGTATTTAGATATAAATAAACAATACAAAGCACAAACAAAACTCTATTTATTGTTCACAACATTTTGAGTGTGTCCAAATACTTGTTCACAAAATCTGAATTATCTCCAATTACAGGAGTTATTTTCATTATCAATTAGGAGTAGTGAGATTGTCAATAATGGGTAGAAATGGTTAATGTTACACGTGTGTAAAGTGATCACTTAAACAAGTCTATGACGGTCGTCAGCCCCGTAAATGTCCGACTTCCATATTCTTCTTCATCTTTGATGAGATGTTAAAAAATAATATGAAAACAACTCCTGTAATTGGAGACAATCCGGATTTTGTGAACAAGTATTACGATACACTCAATATGTTGTAAACCAAGATCAGGTCAATATTACCCCACTGTAATTTTTTGAACATAACCTGGTTTACAAGTGGACTACTCACTTCGTATATGAGGCCCAAAATACGATAAGTCGTAACATTTTTTTTTTAAACCCAGGTAACGTTTGACGTTTTTTTTAATAATAAAATACAATTTAGTTGTCTCAAAAAAATCTGTGTTTGATTTAAAAATTATATAAATTAAACGTCAAATCAATAAATTAATTAATCGAGGTCTGTTATATCGAGGTTTTACTGTGATTGTATTTATGACGGATAGAGTCATCTGTCGTTTTGCGTAACCAATTGCATCGGGTTGCATCTGTGCATTAAATATATGCAGTTGAATAATTGCGTAATATACTTGTTACAATTTTACGCGAGGTGTTGACCGTTCAATTTTCGGGAGCGCGCCATTCATCTCGAGAGATCTGATAAGAAAATAAAGACGTGATGTGTAAAAATAAATCTCGAGTTTTCTTTAAAACACTTGTTAAGAATTTGTATGTCTATTTGCACAGTTCTCAGGCATAAGGTCGTCTGTGTTTACAATCGAATGTACAAATATGTATTTAATGCACGTTCGTCTTTTTGTGGGCTTACTTTAATTTATTTACTTTTGTTTAAAACATTCTAGAATATTTTTTTTACATATTTTTCTATTGGAATCATTTGTGGAGGTTTTCACCAAAAAATTACATTTCCAATATTGCACGAAAATCTTTTAAATACAAATCTGTTCTGTTCACTGTATTCTATCGAAATCTTAATTAAAGCTGCGATAAAACGTGACCAATCCTGTGTTAAACCAATATGAAATCATTAAATCGCACCAAAAAGTAATCATTTTACAAGTTACATTTCCTAATTACCTACTTAAAATCATTTATAATAAAAATGTAACGTTTTGGTGAGGACCTTCACATTTTTATGTATGTCTTATCTACGGGAAATAAATTTTTATTTACATTTTTTACGCATTTTTTTTCATGAGATTTTTATTTACATTTTTAAACTAATATTTTTAATGAGAATTAAACTTAAACTAGCTAAAAAATTAAACGAATGATTATATAAAATATTGCATATTCTGCATATTAATGCGTATTATTATATAAAATAATGCAGTAATAAAATATGCATATTCTGTTGATTTTTTACAAACTTTTATTTTTATTTTGGTCAATCGGTTAATATTTTTCCAACTTTACAATTCTAGCCAGCTAAATATTTTTTAAATTACTGTTTTTAAAAAAATATTATTATAGGTACAAACCAATGCATCTTTTGAGATCCCTTTAAAATGTTTTGTAAATATTTGGTATCTGTAGTAGGATTAATACTATCTTTTTATGTTATATTTCACTGTATTCTAAAATCTTTTTTAGTTTTAACGGTTCAGTTTGAATGTTGGATATTATTTTTTGACATCTCATCAAAGATGAAGAAGAATATGTAAGTCTGGGCATTTACGGAGCTGACGACCGTCATAGGCTGGTTTAAGTGATCACTTTACACACATGTAACATTCACCAATTCTACCCATTATTGACAACCACGCTACTCAAATTCTTGGACGTTCTATATATATATATATGAACCAATTTAGAAACCTTGTTCTTGAATCACTAGAACTTCACTAGAGACATCTATTGGTAAGATGTAAAGAAGCTTTATACTAAGCAGATACTCTTATATTAGTATGTGAGGTCCGAATCCTGGATTATAATCACACACATGAGAAACGCCAGAAAATACCATTTTCATTTTTATTATTTAAGTTATTATTAGATTAAAACCAATATTTTTAGCTTTTCCACTTTTTTTATTTGACCAGCGACCGGGTTTCGTCGTTACCGACATCATCAGACTGGTCTGATGATGTCGGTAACGACGAAACCCAGTCGCTGGTCAAATAAAAAAATTGGAAAAGCTAAAAATATTGGTTTTAATCTAATAATAAATTAAAAATGCAATTTCATCACGAAGTGTCAGTGGATAATATAAATCTATTTATTATTTAAGCTTATAATTTGACCGGATAATTTATTTACAACATTTTGAGTGTGTCCAAATTCTTGTTCACAAAATCTGGATTATTTCTAATTACAGGAGTTATTTTCAAATTACTTTTTGACATCTTCTTCATCTTTGATGAGATGTCAAAAAATAATAATAATATGAAAATAACTCCTGTAATTGGAGATAATCCAGATTTTGTGAACAAGAATTTGGACACACTCAAAATGTTGTTAATATTGGATATTTAATAAGTTAAAAAACAAGAAAGGAGTGTTAGATGGTTAGATGGTTTGGGCATGTGAATCGAATGAGTGAAAAAGCACAGGAATTTTTTTGAGGTGAATTAAGATGAAAATAAAATCAGAGAAGACCGTGGAAAACTTGGAATAATCAAGTATTTGAAATACTTAAAAGTGGTCAGTCGGGTAATCGGAATAATCGGAGGGTATGTATGACGAGATGCTTGAATGTGAAAGAGGCGAAGATTATTTGCAAATACAGATTAGAGTGGCGTTACATTTTAGAGAGTTTAAAAATATATACATAAATATTCTTATTATTTTCTTTTACTATTAAGTATAAAACAGAATTAAAGACTTGTGTCGTTTTTTAATCAAGAATGATAATGTAAGCCTACATTATCTTCTCGATTTTTACTTACTTGCCTTGTTTCGCACTCCGAGCCATAAGTTTCTCGTTAGTAGATCATTAACTGAACAAAAACTGTTCTGTTTCTGACGTTGCGTAGGAACCCTCATAGAATAATAAGACCCTTAAAATAAGAAAAAATATCAGCTTTTATACAAAAAGCTGTACTTTTTGTATGATAGAGGAGTTTTCGAAGCGTTATATATCAAGGAGAACTCACAAACACACAATCCATAAAGCTATCGGCTGCGCGAGAAGCTATACATGTATTCCACGCACATTTTTAGTTGAAATTTATATTGGAATTATGCTTTTAAAAAAATTATATACACACAATTTTTTTCTTAATTTTTTTACTGATTACTTCTCAATAACTCATTCTTTGTTAAATAATTTATTTCGAAGAAACAATGTTTTTAAATACAAAAACGGTATTTTAAACAAAAAATTAAATTACTCAAAGGTTTTCTGGGTTTAAAGAAAATTAAGTTGTGATTTATCGTTTATTGGGGCTTAAGTATGTTAATAATTCAATCCAAACATGATTTAATTTTGTGGTCCACAATTGTATCGCATCAGAACTTATTTTAAAATGACAGATTGGTATTTTAAGAACAAATTCCTAATTTCTTTATTTTTCTTGTTTCAGGAAAGAGAACTTCAAACGAAGAACCCTAGTTTCGGACACAAATTCAATGACAATAAGTTAAACACACGTTATTTTTACCGTTAAAAATAATGATGTACGTTAAAAAAGACCCATGAATAATGTAAAGTTCATTAAATAACAGTGATTAGTGTCGTGAATAATTTTAAGTGATGTATTTTATAAAAATAAACAATAATATCAGATAAAAAACATTGTAAATCCTCCATGTTTGACAGTATTTCGACAGAGCGCCTTTTTTATTTTGAAATTGGAGCGCCGCCATCTTTAGATGCGCGTTCCGTAATACGCACCTGATTGCATTGGCATTCTGGTGATTTAGTTTTTTTTAAATTATTTTTTGGCTGTTGGATATATTGCGATCCGAGCAAAATGGCTGCCGTCATGATCGAAGCTAGGTCCTTCAGGCCTTTCAAATCATCCGAAGAATATCTGTATGCCATGAAGGAAGATCTAGCGGAGTGGCTGAATACCCTGTATCCAGAATTGATGATCAATGTGGATAATTTTATGGACCGTCTCGACACCGGTGTTGCACTGTGCAAGGTAAGAAAAATCCCTAAAATATTATCATATTTTTAACAACATAAAATTAATTATTTTTTAAATAATTTTATTTATCACATTTTAAAAGAAATATATTCAGGGGAATAGATTCACAAAAGAAGTTAAAAAATCTCCCCATAAACCTCGTGTTCAAAAACTTAGATATTTAAAATAGTTATCAAGTTACTGTAAATAAACCCTTAGCCGCACCCCAATGGTGCATAGGGCACTGCATCATATAAACGCAGTGTTATCTTGATCGTTTACACATGAAGGAAAGGTGATCAGCCCTCCGCTTCAGGTACCAGTCCAGGGTAATATCGAATAAATATTAGAGAGAAAAGATCACTTATATTTATTTAGCCCCTGGGAATCGAACCCGGGACCTCCAGAACGGTAGCCGAGCAGGCTAACCATTACAATACAGAGGCAGACAAGTTACTGTTTCAAGTCAAAAATAATAAAAACACTTTTATAATTTTAGACTCACTATATTTGTGCTGCTTTGAAAAAGCAAAGAAACGGTATTTTAAATTATCAAGTCTCTCTCAAAACTGACGTTTGTTAGCCATATTGTTTTTTTCTCTATCGCACTTTGTTTCGTTGGCAGAACACTTTTCATAAATTAATAAAATTAAAGAAACATATTTCTTAACATATCTTATCATTCAAATGGGTAATTACTTGATACGAGACCGGAATTGGGAGATATTGTATAGTAAATAACATATTACGCACCTACCTAGAAAATTAGGATCAAATGGATATCACAACACTGTTGGGTTACATTGTTTTTTTTTACTTGAAATTAAACTGATACCATACGATAGTTTCAGAAACAATAAATACACGAAATAAAAAAAAAACAATTAATCGCTTAGATTAAGAGCATGTAATGTTATCTATAACGCTGTTTGAAAAATGAATCTTAATTTTTTTCTATGGTTTACGTCAGGTGGAAAAGTCGACTTTGAATTTCTCATTATTTATTTCTTTATTAAATGTTAAAATCAAACACTGATTTTAACAGTCTACTAAATTTTATTTTACTATCGAAAACACATAAAAATAAAAATTTAAAACTTTGTATACATTAATCTTACTGAAAAAATATCTTAACATAAGTTGCACAGAACTAAATTTCCTTCAACTTATTTTTTATTATTTTAAGCCGATAGTTGAAAATACACATAATTCGAGATGGCGAATTACGCGGTATTTTGATCAGTACAATTTCAAATACAGATATATGTTTTTTTAACAGTAAAATAAAATATAGCAGACTCTAAAAATCAGTGTTTGATTTTAACTTTAATTGATAATTAAATAACCCAAAATTCTAATTCGACTTGTCCATCTGACTATAGAAAAAAATGAAGATTCATTTTTTAAACAGCGTTTTAGACAATACTATTTGTTTTATGTATATATTATATACATAACTATGTCATGTACTTTATACTATTAATCTCATACTGGTGTTTACTTTCTTTTCATTTTATCTTCAATTCGAAATTCCGAAACACTGTTCCGTGTACCCATTACCCATTGCTTGATTTATTATTAATTACGAAGAAAAAACAAACAAAAAAATTCATAAGTGCTCAATTCAAATTGTCTTTTCCTCTCGCATCTTATGATAGATGATTAAGCGTGCGAGAAAGAAATTAAAAAGGTAAAATCAATTTATGGCTTTTCATTAAGTAAATTACTTCCCATGAATCAAGCGACACGCATGCAGAGAGGTGAAATATTGTGTTTTCTCTGTGCTAGCTCGCTGTGCACCTATACAACGTACTATGGGATATAACATAGGCAGTGGCGTGCATTCCATATAGGCAGAAAATCAGTGCCTACCTTAACTTACCCGCGTGACATATAAAAACGCAACCAGTAGGTACCAGCTTTACCTTAACTTACCTACCTTAACTGCCTACCCTAGTAAGTAGTACCCAGCTTACCTAGTTTACCTTACCACCTACTTATATTGTCAACCCTTGTAAGTAGTACGTAGCTTATTGCCTCCCTTAATTAATTATTTGTGCACGCCACTGAACGTAAACGCGTATGAGAGGAACTCAAGTTTATTTGACTAACTAAATAACCATCATGCTGCTTCACCGCGGGAGTAGGCATAGAGAATAGAAGGCCACACCAATTGATGTTTGCAAACAATCTTCCACATTCATGCAGGCAGGTTCCAGGGCTAGTTGGGTAGATGCTCGACTGCGTAACTGGGGTTGTGGGTTTGATTCCCGCCAAACGCAAAATGAATTCAATGAATTTTTATTTTCAATTGGTCTGGGTGTTTGTGATGTATTTCATATCTACCTTTCCTATCCTTGCCATCCTACCTGCAGGCAAGCTTTTAATAAAAGAGGGTTTTCAGGTTATCCCTCTAAAAATGCATCTCCTCATATACCTTCATATATCCGTTAAGTATTCCGACTCCTGACCTTACCACGCCGAACAATTTGAAGTGTTTGGTCATATCAGGTTTTCTTAGGCATTGATGATTGTTCTGAATTTATATTATCTAAAATTACCCCATAATATATATTTTATAATCCGGATTAAAAACAATGGAAATTCCAAGATAAAACAAAATGATTTTGATAATTTTAATATGACCCGATAATTGATTGTAATTGTTTGCTGTAACGTTTTATCAGTTGATATCTATGTAGATAATTACACATGTAAATGATGGATGTGCATGTGTTGACTTGTACATAGAGCACTCGATATGTTCACAATTGCAACCTGACATCCATGGATATAGTGAACATTCCCAACTTAGCAACTATACAGAAAGATCCATGCCGCCATAATTAGTTGTAAACTAAAATAATAACGTCACATATAAAAAAACTTGATTTTTCAGGAGATTGTTTTTAAAGTTTAAGAATATGATAAACTGTATTAAAAATAAATATCAAGCCACTTATTGAACTTTGTACTGTGCAACAGATCTTTTCAGGTAAACCCTGAAGGTTTTTTCTCCATTTGAATTTTTTTGTATATTAAAAAAAAATAATTAAACAATTCCTTTTCTTCAAAATGCAAAAACAACACTTTCTGCCCTGTGGCGGGTAAATATTAAGTTAAACATATGTTGTTTTTGCTGGGATATAGTGCATTTTCTGGGCATTCCGAAAACATGCACAACTGGAAATTTTCGATTTTTTATATATGACGTTGTTGAAAGGAGTGAGCGATATGACAAAGAAAGACTTATTTCCGCCATTTTGATTTGCGATCTAAAACTGAGTATGGAGTGCTATATTTTTTTATTTGTTTAATATTGTTACAAAAGTACATGTTTTACACTTTCATAATTTTGTAGACATTTCTACTTATAAAATATGTATATAAAATTTACTAGTTACGCTGTGCCTCTCCAAAAAAGAGACTAAGCTCTTGTGTTTGGATTTACACGCAATGTTTGTTGATTGTACTTAATTAAGGATAATGCAGTCGTTTTTTTTTGTATTGTTTTATGTTTTTTTTTCATTTATTATCATAGTAGGTATAAAACCTTTTAATACATATTTTTTAAAATATCTGTAGGGAGATTATTAAAATATTTGATTCCCATTCGTAAAAACATTCATCCATATATATAAAGAACCAATATCAATAAAAAAACAGTGATTTCAAGTAACACATCAAAGTTTAAGTAGCCCTGTTCTACGGTATTCGAAATCACTGTTTTAACTTAGTTAGTTAGTTAAAACAGTGATTTCGAATACCGTAGAACAGGGCTACTTGAACTTTGATGTGTCACTCGAGCCCAGTTCAAATAAATATTTAGATCGTAGTATCGATCTAAGTATTTTGACAATAAGTCACCTGTCAGGGAAACAATGAATCATGTCGATAGTTCATTATGTATGGTAGACCAAATACAGATTAATTTTTTTTTGTACCGGGCTCAAGTAACACATCAAAGTTCAAGTAGCCCCGTTCTACGGTATATTTGTTGTCCATCTTTCGAAATAACGAATTTCTTCTTGTCGATTTTACGGTTGCTTATGTAGGAACCTATTTATGCTGGATGTTTTCCTGAGTTTGTCTATGGATCTCTTCTTTTATGGCTGTTCACCCTTCAAGAGTGTTCTAGCCAGTGTCCAGTTGTTATGAACGCATCTCGGTAGATGCGTTCGAAAATTGTTTCTATGACTTTCGTGCATTCCGAATTCGGAAAACTTACTTGTGCCGCGAGTATAAAGTCAAATTTCTCACGGTTTCCGCCGAATAGAATTTTAAAGATGAAATTAAAATTATTACAGCCGCACGTTGCAAGGTCTGGCATAATGATCAAACTAACTATATGATTAAAGGCAATCGTGGCTAAAGTACACACAGACCTGTAATCATCTTACGCATGCAGAGTTTAATTAAATTGAAGATTCAATCAACACAGAGATAAATACGAATTTAATAACAGCGCGTATAGTTTTTTTATTAAATTTCACTACAACGCTTCCGTTTTTATTTCACTTTTTACCTCTGACTTGCAGTAAATTGAATCACGTTATTATCAGATAATAAAATAATCATATCCATTATTTTAATTTAAAATCAAATCGTTTTTTTTTTTGAGCTGTGTGAATCAAATTGCTGAAATTATAATCATACGCCTGTTTCCATGATAGTTACTTCTTATGTATAAACATTTTTAGGTGTAGGTGTAGGTGCATAAAGTGATCACATAAACGAGCCTACGACATATCGGAAGCCCTTTAAATATGAAGACTTTTCTTCATTTATTGTGAGATGACAATAACTAAAATATTTGTTTGTAAAAATCTCCACTTTTTTTACATCTTAACATATCGGCTGTCCAAACTCATAACACAGTAAGGGACATTTTTTTGTAGTAGGTTTTTTTTGCATTTTTCGACTAGGTAGAATCCACTTAGTCCAAAAATGCAAAAAAAACGTTCTACAAAAAAAATGTCCCTTACTGTGTTTTGAGTTTGGACAGCCGATATGTAGGTGAAGAAGAATAATATACAAAAAAGTCTGGGTATTTATAGGGATTATAACTTGTCATAGGCTGGTTAAGTGATCACTTTACACACATTCAACATTCACCATTCCGCCCATGATTCACAAACACATTTCTCAATTTTTTGTAACTCATATATATGTATATACATATATACTTATATCATAACTACTACATATAACATTAATCTCACGTATAGACGTGTGAGTTCACTAAAGCCATCTATGGTTGGATTAAGAAAGCTTATATTCAACAGATAACCTTTTATTTAGCAGAGCCTGTATTTAGCAGAGACCCTTCCATTTTTTTTTCATTTACATTGAGATGTTAAAAATGTAAAACATAACCCTCAAGTGGAGAAATATAGACCTGTGAACAAGTATTTGGTCACACTCAAAATGTTGTGAACTGTTATATTATATACAACATTTTGAGTGTGTCCAAATATTTGTTCACAAAATCTGTATTATCTCCTCTGGAGTTATTTTCGTATTATTTTTTTGACATCTCATCGAAGATGAGGATTCGGGCCTCACATACTAACGTAAGAGTTTCTTATAAAAAGCTTCTTTACATCTCACCAATAGATGTCTCTAGTGAAGTTCTAGTGATTCAAGAACAAGGTTTCTAAATTGGTTCATAGATATAGAACTTCCAAGAATTTGAGTAGTGTGGTTGTAAATAATGGGTAGAATTGGTGAATGTTCCACATGTGTAAAGGGATCATTTAAACCAGCTTATGAGGGTCATCAGCCCCGTAAATGCACAGACTTCCATATTCTTCTTCATCTTTGATGAGATGTCAAAAAAAAGGTTATATTATTCTTATTTGGGCCAAAAGCACCATAACTCAATATTCACTTTCTTCCCATTCCATTCTAGGATAGTTATAATACAAGTTGAATCCTTGCCAAATTCCCCATGTCCCATCCTTTTCACCATTTCTCTCACCCCTAACCTCTGCGACAGTACCTACTGGCAGTGCGCTGTGCCAACTCCACGTCATAACATTTTTATTAATGTCTTTCCCAAATCCGTTTTATCGTTTTATGCGAGAGAATTTTCGTATTCGTACGATTGTTTACCATGCTTGAAGGCTAACTCTGTGTTTAAAATAGGAAAAAATATAAATCATTATTTGAAAACAGTTATTTACAACATTTTGAGTATGTCCAAATACTTGTTCACAAATCTGGATTATCTCCAATTATAGGAGTTATTTTCACATTATTTTTGACATGTCATCAAGGATGAAGAAGTTTATGGAAGTCTGGGCATTTTAATCCAGATTTGTGAACAAGTATTTGGACACATTCAAAAAGTTGTAAATAAATTAACTGGTCAAATTATAAGCTAAACGTGAATTTGATATTTTCTGGCGTTTCTCATGTTTGTGATTATAATCCAGGATTCGGATCTCACATACTAATATTAGAGTTTCTGCTTAATAAAAAGCTTCTTTTCATCTCACTAATAGATGTCTCTAGTGAAGTTTAAGTGATTCAAGAACAATGTTTCAAAATTGGTTCATATATATATAGAACTTCTGGACAGACTTCCCTAGACTTCCATATTCTTCTTCATCTTTGATGAGATGTCAAAAATAATATGAAAAAAGGTAACCTATCTCATTCGTAAAGCAGATTGTAAAGTATGTCTATATGAAGTGGCAAAAATGTTTATATGGTGAACTTTGGAATTGTCAAGTTTATTCAATAATTCTGGTTTCAGTATTAAAAAAATAGGATTACGGTTTTATATTATTTAAACACAATGGTCAATCACGTGAGAGGTTTTATGCCGTTCTTTGTATTTTCGGAAATAATAACAAGTCCCTACATATTTATTTATGATTGATTTTAATACAAATTATTTAAATATGATTTGAGATTTTGCTGAAATCATCAATTTAACTAAAAACAGACCTAAGTAACTTCTTCATTTAATTTAAAGCTCGTATAGTACCTAAATACTTATTTTTATGTTTTTAGATTTTAATTTTTTGGTTTTGTAAATCAATTATTTGTATTTTATATTAGCACTTTCAATCTATTTACGATTTTCATATGTATTGTATTCTTTCCAGTACTCTTTATTATAAAATTAAATAAAATATATAACTCACACACAGGCCATGTCTATGTGGGATCTTTTTTATAATAATAGAATATTTTTGTACTTGTAATTAAATTATATTGTAAAATGCAAAAAAAAGTTTTACTTGGTAAATACCGATATTTATGAACGGCCGCTTAATAACGTTTAAGAAGCGTCCAAACTATTTTCTAATTACTGATTTTTCTAAGTTTACTATGAGGAATATTATTTAATTTGAAAAATTGTTTTATTACCTTATCATATTTACCGTAAGAAATGGAAACACATGGAAGAGGCCTATTTCTAGCAGTGTAGGGTTGAATAATAAATAAAGAAAAATTGTTTACTATGAAGAATAGTTTACTGTGTCAATTTTCGCAGACACCCCCTCAAATGTGTCACACTCTTTATCTGAATAACACGAAACGATAAAGTTAACAGTCCTTAGAAATATGAATAATTTACAACTTCAAAAGGATTAGTTATCACTCTTTACTTTGATGATAAATCCAGGATATTGCCTTTAGATACCGAGTAAAGTTTGTTTTTCCGATATTATCCTATAGCAGGGATGGCGAACCTTTTTGAGCCTGAGTGCCAAAGTAAAAAAAAAAACAAAGCATTAATACATCATAAAAAAATAATTATGTACTTATTAATGGAAAAAAACATGATCAATCAAAAAATGTAGAGCCTTTAAAACTTCATTCTAGGATAATCTGTCATATTTTGACTATCGCGCGCCACATGTCGTGGAAATAAAAATGCATTAAATGTTTGTATAACTTCAGATTTAGTATAAACGAAGCATTGATACATCGAATAAAATAATAAAGTACTTATTTATGGCAAAAAAGTCTTAATCAAAAAAATGTAGAACCCTTAAAACATTACTATTGAGATTTTTATTGTTGGATGCTAGATGCCATTTTTTTATGTCGGGTTCATAGCTGGCAGCTTTTAATAGAATACAAGCAGTAGTACTTTTGTCTGTAAGTCTAAACTTTTGAAATTATTTTTCTATGACCACTTTTATATTTTTCTCTTCGGTTCTCCATCTCTGTCCTATAGTAATGCTTATCATTATCAGTTCCCCTAAAACCATTCTGTATTATTATGCGCTAATGCAATTCATTATATAGAAATGTTTTGGCATATTGTCAGTGGGCGAGATATGAATCTAATCACAGTAATTTACATGACATCGTTCAGTATAAAATGAATAGTACGTAAAAAAATTAAACTGATTCTTTAAAAATGTACTCACTTGTGTCAGCAACATGATAGTTTAGATCTATTAAAAATATTTTGGCGGTGTAGTGGGCAGTTTTATGGCGAGTGGAGTAAAAAAATAATAACATACTTTTTTGTGTGTATAACTATTTGAATATATGTTACATGTTTATTAATATAATAATATTATTGAATTTGTAAATTATAAATATTTTTAAAGATGTACCTACTTTCAATGCGATTTCGCAAACGAAGCTGTGAAACAGATATTTTTAGGTTAAACCTGAATGTTTTTTCTCCATTTGAAAAATAATTAGTTTATTTAAAAAAATAATTAAACAATACCCTTTCTTCAAAATGCAAAACCAACACTTTCTGCCCTGTAGCGGGTAAATATTAAGTTAAAAATATGCCACTTTTGCTGGGGTATAGTACATTTTCTGTTCATTCCGAAAACACGCACAACTGAAAATTGTCGATTTTTGATATATGACGTTGTTGAAAGGAGTGAGCGATATGTATATTAGACGTGGTGAAATTTGTAATTTCGTGGCTTTGAATAGATGAGAGAGTACCACTCATGTGGACGTAAGAGAAAATGATTCGTTTAATAAATACGATTTGTATCGAATATGATTCGATTCGGGTATTGTTTGTGTGATGCTCAAGAATCATTATCTGTTTGCGTGGATAGTTACAATCTTCACATATCGTCAAACATATCACAATACTGTTTATCTCATCCAGTCTTATGAATCAATATGTAGGAACGAAAGAGACGCTAGCACCGTTTATATCACGGTTGGCGAACCTATGGCACGCGTGCCATAAGTGACACACGAGATGACTTTGCATTGCATGCGAATAAAGAGAAAAACATATAAGTTATTGTACAAAAAAATCAAAAACGTTTGATAAATAGTATTAACAAAAATCAAAATATTTTAATAGCCATGTGTATTTTCTTCGTTCATCAATCATTATTTTCTTCAATTAACTTTATTAAATCAGGTATAAGAAGAAGACTTACAGACGAAAGTACTGCTGCTTGTATTATATTAAAAGCTACCAGCTTTGAATCCGATATAAATAGAAAAAAATGGCATCTAAAACAAAAATCTCCATCTAAAACAAAAATGTCATCTAACACAAAAATGGCACCTAATAACAAAAATCTTCCTAATAAGGTTGTGTTAAGGGTTCTTAATTTTTTTGTAGGTTTTAAGTTCTAAGTTTTTTCATTTTATTAATTTCTTTTATTTTGTCATTAATAAGTACCTACTTAATTATTTTTTTCGATGCATAAATGCTTTGTTTTTATTAAAAATCTGAAGTTACATAAACATTTGTTGCATTTTTATTTCCATGGAATGAGGCACGCGACATATTATTTTCATGAAAAAATTTTTTTTTCGGCACTCAGGATCAAAAAGGTTCGCCATCTCTGGTCTAGATTATCTACGCTTCATTGTCGATTATCGTTACATCAGTGATATGGTTCAAAGTTGAATTTCAAATTCTTCATGTCTGATATCTGAAATGTTGTTCGATATGAGTATTAAGATATGAAAAAAATGTTTAGTGGGATAAAGAAAATTCAGAAACTTTACATTATATGTATATTATTATTTATTGATTTGGCATTAACTTTGTGGAATGATATGTTAATTATTTATTGTTTATTATTTATTTTAATTAAAAAAACACTTGGATTAGAGACACACAAGTAAAAAAATATTAAAAGTGAGTATAAAACTCATTTTTTAGCCAAGTTGACATTTTTAATTGCGGAAAATCTGTGTTGAAAGTCGAATGGTGAGCGTATTGTCCTCTCAGGATCTTTAAAAACTATGCATCTCTGCATTGTATGTATGTCCCTACTAGAATCAACATCACACACACATACATATTCATTCATTTGCTAGATCTATACTAAATATTTTGTACTAATCTTTATGTTTCTGTGGTTAACTATAATTGGTTTGTTTAATGTGTATTTTTTTATTGTTTTGTTTTACATATGTTGCTGTTACAACATTTTGTGTGTGTCCAAGTACTTGTTCACAAAATCTGGATTATTTCCAATTACAGGAGTCATTTTCATATTATTTTTTGACATCTCGTCAAAGATGAAGAAGAAAATGGAAGTCTGGGCATTTACGGGGCTGACGACCGTCACGGGCTGGTTTAAGTGATCACTTTACACACGTGTAACATTCACCAATTCTACCCATTATTGACAACCACACTACTCAATTTCTTGGAAGTTCTATATATATGAACCAATTTAGAAACCTTGTTCTTGAATCACTAGAACTTCACTGGTAGAATCACTGTGGTTGTCAATAATGGGTAGAATTGGTGAATGTTACACGTGTGTAAAGTGATCACTTAAACCAGCCTATGACGGTCGTCAGCCCCGTAAATGCCCAGACTTCCATTTTCTTCTTCATCTTTGATGAGATGTCAAAAAATAATATGTTGCTGTTGTTAACACAAATAAAAAAATAATAAAAATAAAATAATAATACATAAAGAAATTATATAGGAATTTCAAATATAATATAATCTTTATTTATTTAAATAAAATTTTATCAGCACTTTGTGTTTATTTACAAGTTCAATAAGCTGTCATATTTTGTGACACATGTCGCATACCAACACGTCGTGATGCATAGCTCTCCAAACATCTCCCAATTTGTTGACACTGACAGTTTGTTTATTCATATAACATTCAGGTATTTTACACTCTCCTGATGTATGCAATAATATTCTAAAAATATCATAACACAGGACTTAGAAATTCAAAATTTTTTTTGGTAACTAGTTTTAATTTGAACAGAATTTTAAAATAGAATCTTTATTTAAAAAATAAAGACAATAACGCCAATAAGGGCTAAAGAAGCAATAAGTATGAAAGTTGATAACATAGACATCATTGAATATATTATAAATATTCTCAATATTATTAATATTTAAAGCATTTACTTTGTGGTTAGTCATTTTTACTTATTTATTTTTTTACAAAAATGTTAATAAAAATAGTATATAACCACTCACCGAGATTTTTACGTCTACCGGTTTCGAGACGTACCCGTCTCTTCGTCAGGACAATCACTAACACAGCATGCAAACAATACTACCCTTCACCACCATAGCACCAATTGGTTAGCAAAAATTGGTGCTATGGTGGTGAAGGGTAGTATTGTTTGCATGCTGTGTTAGTGATTGTCCTGACGAAGAGACGGGTACGTCTCGAAACCAGTAGACGTAAAAATCTCGGTGAGTGGTCATATACTAATTTTATTAACATTTTTGTGAAAAAATAAATATGTTAATTTTACAAATATTTAATTTCTTGTAAAATAAATTCTGGTGTTGTAAAAAGCCTGTATGCATGACGTGGAAAATTATTGTAAGACTGAAATTAAAAATGAAGCTACAAGATAGGAATGTAAGGCTGAACAAGGAAAATTTGAAAAGGTTCAAAAGAGTTCTTGAAGGTGGTATGGACATGTGTAGCGAATGGATAAAGAGAGAATTTCTAAGAAAATATATGTTGCGATTGAGAGAATCAGATCAATCAAAACCTAATGATGTATGGATGTGAAGGAAGCTAGGAGTGAATGTCAGGACAGAAGAGTGTGGCTTTCCATCCTTCCTGCCTACCCCTGCAGTAAAACGGCGTGATGGTTGTAGTAGTAGTAATAGTAAAAGCATAATCATAGAAATTGCTGTTAAAGCCACAAATAGGTCGAAAAAGACCATTTAAGAAGGAAAGTGAAAACATCGAAAAAAAAGGTATATTTTTATCATTCTTTTAATTGACTTAGGAATCGATTGTATAAAAAATACAATTTACGACCAACTTTCGCCAATAAATTATTTTTAAAATGTATATGCAATTACTCAGATCAAAATTATGCGAATCATAAAAAAATATGTATTATTTATTATACATATCGTAAATTTAGTCCGTAGTATAAAAAATGCGTTTTCTTCGGCATTAGCCAAACCTGAGCTAGTATTGTCTTATCTGTAACAAGATTTATACATATTTCGCTTCGGTCAAAAATTATAAGCTGTCAGCCACAAAGTACTTTAATCATCCGATCAATTTTCGAATGAATTGTCTCGGTAGTTCCCGCCTCTCTACTAAGCAGCGTTTACACCGAGATATCGCACAAAGGTAAATTGTAGAGAGCTAAAAAGTTGCTTCAGACTTTCGGAGATATCATGACGACACGGCACATCACGATGTTTGATTATTCGTATTCTTAAATAACCGGACCTTTATGTCTAGGTATTTTTTAATAATGAATTGTTATAAGTACTATTACATATTTATAATTTTTTTTTTTTTAAATCGTAAAATCTTTGATTTTTTTTAAAAATGGATCACCGATTTTTATGGATCACCTTATAAGTTCATTCACTTATTTCTATCAATACTCGTTATTTACATGACCTGTCAATGGTTTATTAAGTGATCATCTTATACACGTGCAACCTTCACCATTCTAATAATGATTGACACCCACACTTTTTTTGAAAACTTTCCACAAATTTTTGGAACTCCCATAAATAATAAATCATTAATCTCGTGACACTGTTAGTGTTAGTTCACTAGAACCATCTTTGGTTGGATTGAGAAAGCTTTTAATTTCGCGCGTATCACAAGTCATAAGCCCTGTAAATACCCAGACCTCCATATTCTTATTCATTTACGCTAAGATGTCCAAAATGTAAAATAACTTGTGTGTAATAACTTTTGAAACGCTCAAAAATGGATGAATAATATTTTTTTTAGTATTTATAACTTATCATGTAATCAATTAAAGCAAAGTGTTTTCCTGACGGCAAATTTTCAAAGCAGTCCACAGTCCACCGGTAAACCATGGCTCCAACAGATGTCCTCGTGTAGACGGTGCCTAAATTGGAAATAAATTGGTCCAGTAGTTTCCGCCTCTCTATTAAGTATTTCCCGATACACCGCGATCGTGTCGAAATATGTTGTAATGTCTCATGTCAGTTCGGCTAACCAGTTCGCTTCATTTAAGATGAATTAGAATGGGCGTTGGGATTTAATCGATTCTGAATTTCAAATCAATAACTTTAATCGGCCGCCCCTCCCACTCTTTGAGAAAAAATATGACGTATTGGACATGTGGGAAGCCATGCGACTTTGTATCACTCGAAAAAAAAGTAAAAAAGGCTATACACGATGAATTATTGCTTCAACAATGTGCACCGTAGATCCATGGAGATTTTTAAACGCTGAAATAAATATGAAAGAGAAAATGTATGTAAGTATACTCCAGAAGATATGCCTTTGGCTAAATGTTAAATAATTACAGTAAAACCTTGATATAGCGGACCAACTAAGGGGGGGGGGGGTGTCTGTTAAAGCTGAAAGCTCGTTGTATAGAAAATAGCTTTATAATAAATATTTTATTGCTGCTGGAAATATAATGTAAATACTAAATTTAGATATAAATTAACAATACAAAACGCAATCAAAATTCTTTTAATTATTTTTTTATTCAAAGCTTTGCTTAGTAAATACCACTAATTCTTAAAATCTACTTTGACACGTGTTTAGATAAATTCAGAATCATTTTCAAACACCGTATCCGAAGCTAATTCTAAATAATTAAAATCGAAAATTTAGATATAGCTTCACATACGGTGTTTGAAAATGACGCGGAATGCATCAGAACACTTCGCTCACTCCTTTCAAGAACGTCATAAATAAAAAAAAAAACTTGATTTTTCAGGAGAACGTTTTTAAAGTTTAACAATATATTGCAATGTATAAAAAATAAATATCAAGGCACATTGAACTTTTTACTGTGCATCAGATCTTTTCAGGTAAAACCTGAAGGTTTTTTTCTTCATTTGAAAAATATTTAGTATATTTAAAAAATAATTAAACAATACCTTTTCTTCAAATTGCAAAAATAACATTTTACGCCCTGTAGTGGGTAAATATTAAGTTAAAAATATGCCTCTTTTGCTGGGATATAGTACATTTTCTGGGCAATCCGAAAACATGCACAACTGAAAATTGTCAATTTTTGATTTATGACGTTCTTGAAAGGAGTGAGCGACTTGTCAGAGTAGATTTTATGAAATAGTGGTAAATACTAAGTAAAACTTTAATTCAAAATGGATAGATTTTACCACAAAGCTACTGCCGATGAATGATGATGATCAATTAATGAAATCTATTTATTCTCTTTGGACACTCGTCGTGAAGTGGCGTTGCTGTTTGATATCGACGCGCTTGCTTTCGGTAATCATGCTTTGAAAAAGGAGTCAAGTTTCGTTAGCACTTTTGAGGATTGCTGTTTTTTAAAAAATATATTATCAACTCCCTAAAATAACGAAAATGCGAATAATACAATTAAACTTTGTTATATGATGAATAGTCAATAAATGTTATAAGATCTGTGATGTGATCTCACAACTGATAACTTCATGGCCGCTAAAAATTGTTAACATGCAGCGAAATTTGAATTTAAGCATGTATTTATAATTATAACAAGATTTAAAAAAAAAATCCCTTTTTTTGTCCTTTATATCCGAAGTCCATTATATCGAGGTTTTACTGTGTATTATTTATGGTATATTTGTCACACTGATAACAAGACATTGAACAAACCGCATTTAGTGCACGTTTCCTTTTGCGCTTCCTGTCAGGAAATCCACACTTCCGAATCGATTGATGGATGTTGTAGCGTATATATATGATATATATATATATATATATATATATATATATATATATATATATATATATATATATATATATATATATACATATATATATATATATATATATATATATATATATATATATATATATATATATATATATATATATATATATATATATATTATATAGAAAAAAAAGATCAATATTGATCGGCACATTGAAATCCTCGACTAACGAGGCGACTAACTGCGATCAAATTTCACACCCAAACTCAAGCCACTCGACCATGTAATATTGATTGCCATTAAAATATGGAAAATGAAAATATTGAATTTCCATCTGAATACATAATTGATATAAAGTTCAATAACATTTATAACATATGTATGTTTATAAATAAAAATATATATCTATATATATATACAGGGCTGTCCCATATTCCTTTTAAGGGGTGTTAGGTCACCTTTTATTTCCTTTCGACCATATCCGAGGAACACTCGTCATCTCTCCAACCCAGTCTTGCATCAAGTAGGTGCCGATTTCGGGAGATGAATACCTACCGCAACGACCAGCTTGCATTTCCACAGTCGATATATCGTAGCGGATCGATCTTTTGCCAACAAAGGACGAATAAGTTACCCCGGTGGCCCGCAGCGGTAATGCAAAGTAATGGATGTGTGCAACGAAAAGGCGATCCTGCAAATTTAATAATAATGCCGTATCATTGCGTATTGGCGCAAGCTGGTACCCGGCGCTGGTACATACCGAGTACTGGTCAGCACTCCGCTTGGGCGGAGACCGATCGTATTGCGCCCTGCGCGCACTGTGTGCAGGACACGTTTGTCAATTCTAGTCACTCGACATCTTTACTATACTAACACTTGAAAGTCAAATGTAAAAAGTGTAAATAAAAAATAACTCGACACTGGCTATAACACCCTAGATGAGTGAAAAGCCATTCAAAAGAAGAAGAAGAAGACACCTTTACTGTTTTACAGTAATCGTTTTTGGACGACCCGTTCAAAATACCCATCGGAGATATCCTGATGAAGCGAATCCTGAAAATAACTGGTGAAGGCATAGTTACTTATTTTACTTTTCGTATGGCGTTTGTCATACTATATATGTATTTATTTATTTTCTCTAATAATTATTCAATACATATTACTCGGGACTGGTCTCTGAAGCGAAGGACTGATCACCTTTCCTACATTTTTTAATGATCAAAATAACACTGTGTTAATAAGATGCAGTGCCTTATTCACCATTGGGTGACCCAGTATACCTCATTTACTTAGCTGAATTAATCCATTTTTGCTTTAAATTTTACTTGGTAAATACCAATATTTCTTAAAATCTATTTTCACTCGTGTTACAGTATGCGGAATACATCAAAACACGTGTCACAATAGATTTTAAGAAATAGTAATAATTTATTAGTAAAACATAGATTTTGCCACAAAATGACTGCCGAATCAATAATTGAAAATCTTCTTCGTCTTCAAACTCTTATCCGCATCCAATAGTGCATAGGGCACTGCATCATATAAACGCAGTGTTATCTTGATCGTTAACACATAAAGGAAAGTTGATCAGCCCTCCGCTTCATGTACGAGTCCAGGGTAATATTGAATAAATATTAGAGTGAAAAATTACTTATTTTTCACTCTAATATTTATTTGACTCGCCCCTGCGAATCGAACCCCCGGGACCTCCAGTAAGGTAGCCGAGCGTACTGACCATTACACTACGGAGGCGGACAAAATTAGGACGCCATTTAATAAGTTAATTAAATTAAACTTATGTAATTAATATTTGAAGCACTAACTTTGTGATTTTCCATTTTATAATTTTAATTTATAATATATTTTATAAATCATTATCAATTTAAAGTGATTTTAAAACAACGTATATATTTTTTAAATTTTTTTATTTATTGATTTGGCGTTTAATTTGTAGAACTCTATTTTAATTTATGTATTAATTTTAAATCAAACACAGATTTTTTGAGTCTACTAAGTTGTATTTTATTAACAAAAACACATAAAAAATTATACTGTGACAATTGTTTCGTCTTGTTAGGGCATTATCAAACGAATGTCATTATCAAACGTATATTTTAATTATAAATTAAACTGCTTTTGGGAAACTGCGCCTTGGTATTTGCATCACGACAACAAGTAATATAACTCGAAGGCGTTTCATACAGTAATATTGTTATTACTCCTGTCTGCATCGAGTTTTGAATGAAAATCATAACCGAAATAAAGTTTGGAAATCTGATATGAATATTTTGGACCATAACTGTTTGAGTTGCCATCAAAATGGCTTTAATATCTCGCGTTTATCATTGCAGCGCCTTCTAGGGAAGTGGTCCATATTGCGAGCGATATTTAGGGCCAATAAATTTCATGTAATTGTAACATTACGCAACCTTTTACACTTTGGAATTCACCACCAGTTGTAAATGAAAAGATTACAGTTTTCCCACGCGAAAACTGTAATTACTACTACTACTACTACTACCATCACGCCGTTTCCCCGCAGGGGTAGGCAGAGAGGATGGAACGCCACACTCTTCTGTCCTGACATACACTCCTAGCCTCCTTCACATCCATACATCTAGTCATACATGCCCTCCGATTACGCAGACTTTTGACACCGCCAGATTTTAGGTTCTGATTGATCTGATCGTGCCAAGTCTTTTTCGGTCGTCCACGTTCTGTTTTCCCTCTCACATTCGCCACATATATTTTCTTAGTCATTCTCTCGCTATCCATTCGCTCCACTTGTCCATACCACCGCAAAGAGCTCTTTCTAATCTTTTCAATTATTCCTCGTTCAGCCTTACATTCCTTTCTTATATCGTCGTTTTTAATTCTGTCATACAATGATTTTCCATACATTCGTCTGAGGGAGCGCATTTCAACAGCATTCAATCTGCTTTCATCCTTCCTTTGCCAGTGCCAGATTGTAGTTACTGTTCGGCGTTAAAAAAACTACTTAAATTATTGTTGTTTTCGTGTGTTCGAAAATTTTACTTTTGCTCGATTAAGTGAAATGCACATGGGATTTTTGTTTTTTTTTTAATACATATTTTTACCTTTTTATTTATTTTATTTACTTAGAAATTTAACAGAACATTAACATAAATACATTTACAATAGTGAATAAAAAATAAAACAGGTAATTGTAACATTCCAATTACAAAATTTCACAAATCGCTCACTCCTTTCAAGAACGTCATAAATCAAAAAACTTGATTTTTCAGGAGAAGGTTTTTAAAGTTTAAAAATATGATACAATGTATTAAAAATAAATATCAAGCCACTTATTGAACTTTTTACCGTGCAACAGATCTTTTTAAGTAATACCTGAAGGTTTTTTTCTACATTTGAAAAATATTTAGTATATTTAAAAAAATATTTAAACAATACCTTTTCTTCAAAATGCAAAAATGACACTTTCTGCCCTGTAGCGGGTAAATATTAAGTTAAAAATATGCCGCTTTTGCTGGGATATAGTACATTTTCTGGCCATTCCGAAAACATGCATAACTCAAACTTGGCGATTTTTGATTTATGACGTTCATGAAAGGAGTGAGTGAAATGTTAAATGAGTTAATAGTAAACAGCAAGAATAAAATATTGCAAAAGTTAAGAAGATTAATAGGCAGCCTTAATTTAGAGCTAAAGTATAAGTAATAATAAAAAAAAAAACAGTTATAAAATGTGCAAGTTGAGAAGAGCAAGAAAGTAAAAAATTAGTGCTATAAGGCAACAGCAAAAAAAAACAAACATAAACACAAACAGAAAACACACGCAACAGATACCTAGCTATTCATTCTAAAAAAAATACATATTTTCTAAAAAAAATAATTTAAAAATGTGCTCGTGTGGCTTCTCGCGCAGCCGGTCGCTTACTGAATTCTGGGTTTTCAAGTAGGTACCCCACACTAAACACATAAACAGAAAACATACGCAACAGATACCTAGCTATTCATTCTCAAAAATATATATATTTTCAAAAAAAAAAAAAAATGTGCTCGAAGACACGTGTGGCTTCTCGCGCAGCCGGTCGCGTACTAAATTCTATTTTTGCGAGTACCCCCTTTAAATTCACAACTGTCTGTACTCTATACCGGTGTTGTGAGTGTGTGGTAGAGGGCATTGCGCAAAGCGGCGCTCGCTGCGTCTGGCCGGCGCAGTATTGCCTCACAATTAATATTCCGTTTGTGAGAAAAATGTCGCGTTATGTCACTCCGCTCGGCGGGGGTCGGCCAAACGGCGCCTCGGCCCGCCAAACGCGCCTCAGTGTGCGCAATTTCCCCAACTAGTTGACCCTTTTTACAACATTTTGTGTGTCCAGATTCTTGATCACAAATCTGAATTATCTCCAATTTGGGGTTATTTTTGTTACATCTCAACATATGTGTATGGTATATAGAAGTCTGGGAATTTACAGGGCTTGCGACCATCGTAGGTAGAATTGGTGAATGAGACACGTGTGTAAAGTGATCACTTAACCAAGCCCTGTAAATGCCCAGACTTCCATAATATTCTTTATCTATATTGAGATGTCAAAAATGTCGAATTTACCTTTGTTTAATGAAAATACACGTTAATATATCGCTCACTCCTTTCAAGAACGTCATAAATCAAAAATCGTCAATTTTCAGTTGAGCATGTTTTCGGAATGCCCAGAAAATGTACTATATCCCAGCAAAGGAGGGATATTTTTAACTTAATATTTACCCGCTACAGGACAGAAAGTGTTGTTTTTGCATTTTGAAGAAAAGGTATTGTTTAATTTTTTTTTTAAATATACTTTATATTCAGGTTTTACCTAAAAAGATCTGTTGCACAGTAAACAGTTCAATTAGTGGGTTGATATTAATTTTTAATACATTGTATTAAAAATTAATATCAACAATGAAAAATCAAGTTTTTTGATTTATGACGTTCTTGAAAGGAGTGAGCGACATCATAGTTTTTTATTTATTTATTTATTTATTTAATTAGCTTATATTTCACTAATATAAACTATTATTACACTTAATTTACATCATTATATATATATAAGGTAAGTGTCTATAAAACTGACCTAGCCCCTATTGCTGACCTATTTCAAAGAAACAACAGATAATAAGACACTGGTTCAATTATTACTAATTTTTAATATTACCAACACTGCAGCCATGCTTGTGTTATGTGATGACAATGTTTTACAGTCAATATTTTGATTTTTCATATTTGAAATATCAGTTATAGTTTGGACATCTGGCAAGTAGCGCGCGCACACGGAAAATCCTTAACAGACAAGCCTAATCTTTCAAGTTTTATTTTAAAGGTGTATTATTTTTATATGATTGATATTTACTAATATTTTATATGTGTTAGTTAGTTTAGTGTATTGAATTTACAAAAAACAAAGTATTTGTGAAATAACCATATGATTAATACAATACATTTATAAAATAAAAGTTGTCAGTATTACATTCACCCGAAATTTCATTAGTTTCCTTTACTGACCTATAGGTCAGTAATGAGTAAGACGAGAGCATTTTTAAAGTTTACATAAATTTGTGAAAATTCTTAAATACGTAAATTTCTTGCGTGCTTTGGATAGCATACAGTTTTTGGATTATGGGGGCCTAATTCTGACCTATATATTTTTGCTTGGTTTTATAATTATAATAAATAGTTTCAGCGGTCAGTAATAGAAACGAATCTAGATCAGTATTATAAACACATACTATTTCAGAAAAGGAGTTTCGTTCTGAGCCATCTTTTTGTGATTTTTCTTATGTTAAAATACAATTTATTTTTTCTTTTTTAACATAATATCAACAAAAAAAACTTTGTTTATTATCAAACATAAACTGATTCCATTATACTCGCATGAGTGATCACCTTGCCTTCATGTAAGTAACTATCGAGATAACACTGCGTCAATACAACATCAGTGCAGATGCAGTGCACCATCGGGTGCGGATAAGGGTTAGTAGAATATAAATATAAATTTATATATATATATATATATATAAATATATATATATATATATATATATATATATATATATATATATATATATATATATATATATATATATATATATATATATATATATATATATATATATATATATATATATATATATATATATATATATATATATATATATATATATATATATATATATATGTATATACATATCAGGCACACTACCATCATGCTCTAATGTTGTACACCCAGATGAGGTTACTCCTTGTAAACCTCCAAATCCCACGATCTTAAATGTTCTAACAGCGTTTAACTGTCCCGTTCCGAAGGGGATATCAATTTCTTTACTAGCGCTTTATCTATCTCCACAGTTTAACCATCGGCGGTAGATCCTCAAATTTGCACGCGTGTGAATCGTGTTCTCGATACGCGAGCGTTATTTGGCAAATACAGAGTGTTTTTTTTCGTTTCTAATAAGAATTATTATTAATTTAAATTATCTAATGAAATTTCTTGGTGCAATTGCATTTTCATATTTATTTTATAAATATCTACCTTTTTACACTAATTAAATTGTCATAATTTTAATATTTACTTTACCCTAACAATGAGTGGAAAATAATTGACAGATGATATGATTGAGCAACTTCTGAGCTATACGGACACTGATGTATGTATATAAGTGATGATGAATTCCATTTAGGGTAAGAAAATAAAGATTATGCTTCCGACACCGACTCAGATAACTATATAATCCAAGAACTTGATGAATCTGACTCTAACAGCGTCAAGCCCGTAGATATGGTAGACAACAGTAGAAATGAAGAAAATTTGTTCACTTCCAAATCAGGCTACAGATGGACAGATATTCCCAAACCCAAGTCCAAACTGTTCATACAACGTAATGTCATTTTTGTATTGCTTCTCGCTATCTGATTTTTTTACCATTCTTTGTTTTTTTTTTCACCATAATATACGACAAATTAGAAACCCGCTTGTATGTACCGAGTAGTATGCTTCTCTCTCTCTCTTTCTCTCCTCACCCCCTCTCGCTTGCATCGTTTCCGGCCGAAGCGCCTAGTGTCCAGTGATGCTTAAACATTGGGCGGAATTAAATGTCATTTCCGTAGAGAACTTCTTCACAACTATGTTTTTTTGAAAATTATTGTTTATTGCAGAAAATTCAAATTTAAATGGAAAAAATAGAATAACAATAGCATGATAAACATTTTGACATTAGTCGAATTTGTGAAAAACCTGTATTTTTAGCATTTCACTTGGGATATTGCCAGTACCCCCTTCGGAACCCGCGGATTGTTTTTTTTTTACTCTGGACAGGAAAGGTTAAGCAGTCTCTGTGTGCCAGAAGATAAAGTGGCAGAAAAGAAGAAAAAAAAACTGAAAATCACCAAGGGTCTTCAAAAAATCTTCCTCGTAAAAACTAAAATAAAATGAGTCCTGTATTGTAAAGTAGGAAGGGGATTTTTTTAGGAATTGTAATAAATCCCAAAAAGGATGGTTCCGCTTTGATCAAGGTCGTGGTATGCCTGAACTGGAAGTGCCAAAAAAACAGGATACTATATAGTATACTTCAGAAGGAATCATAAAAACAATTCCAGAACCGGTGTGACTAAATGCTAGAGGAAATTATTCCATTCCAGAATTACTTATTTATAGAGAGCTTAAAAAAATACATTAACAATACATTATGTTTAACCAATATGTTTTTTTTAAATAAATAATAAATTGTCACATAAGTACTTACTTTTACATTTATTTCCATTACAAATACTTATATCTTACTCCAGTTTACATATGGTAAAATATATTAAAATATGAATTGAGTTGTCTTTTTCACTCATAGTCAGTAATAGGGGCAACAGCGGTCAGTATTATGAAATAATCCATTTCGAATAGGTCAGTATTGAATACAAAGCCTTTAACTGTTTATTGCGTGGATTTTAATATATGCACTTGACTTTTGGCTATTATTTTTTTAACTTTGTAAGGATAAAACTATCCCATTAAAAAATAAAAATAAATTTAAAAAATTATCAAGCCGTTTTAATATTAAATAAATATTTTAAAAATATGGACCGGCTTAAGACAAAAACTAGGTCAGTATTATAGCCACTTACCTTATATATATATATATATATATATATATATATATATATATATATATATATATATATATATATATATATATATATATATATATATATATATATATATATTTAATTATTTTTAAATACTTTCAGACTCTATCCACGATTGACAACCACACTTATCAAATTTTCGGAACCTTATTTATATAGTAATTCCATTTCTTTTAGGCATTATTCGATCAAAATATATACATAATATAAGTATAAAGATTTTATAAATACAAATAGGCATAAATGTATTTTTTTATTAAGCAATGGCAGCGCCAAACGTGTTGCAGGGTACAATAAGATTAAAATAAAATTAAAAAAAAATAATTCGAGGAAGCGATCGTATTCGCGAAAATCATAAATAATTAAATATAAATGTATAGTTGTTATGTTTAAAACTGAATATTTCTGCGCCATGTTTTGTAATACTTGTAGACATATTGTCATAGCATCTCCACACGATTACGACATGTAATAAGCTTATGTTTACTACATGTAATAACGACATGTACTCACACATATTTACATTAACGTATAATATTTACTTATTTATTTTTTTACAAAAATGTTAATAAAATTAGTATATAACCACTCACCGAGATTTTTACGTCTACCGGTTTCGAGACGCACCCGTCTCTTCGTCAGGACAATCACTAACACAGCATGCAAACAATACTACCCTTCACCACCATAGCACCATTTACACACTCAAAACTACACAAAATGTCACAAAGTAATTGAGTGTGTAAATGGTGCTATGGTGGTGAAGGGTAGTATTGTTTGCATGCTGTGTTAGTGATTGTCCTGACGAAGAGACGGGTACGTCTCGAAACCGGTAGACGTAAAAATCTCGGTGAGTGGTTATATACTAATTTTATTAACATTTTTGTAAAAAAATAAATAAGTAAAAATGACTAACCACAAAGTAAATGCTTTAAATATTAATAATATTGAGAATAGTATAATATTTACATAATATGTAATGACATTAATTTTTTACGACTCGCGTACTAATATACTAATATCTGATTATTCAGCGTTTTATTAAATTTTTAAGCATTTTTTAATGTTTACATTCGTTCTGTAACTCGTATTATCGTCCGGAAAATACAGTTATATATCGAAAGTTGTCCGCCTCCGTGGTGTAATGGTTAGCGTGTTTACCCACCATGCTGGTGTTTCCGGGTTCGATTTCCAGGGGGGGGGGCAAAAATAAATATTAGAGATTTTACATTTTATTATATATTAATATTACCCTGAACTCTTCACTGAAGCGCAAGAGTGACCACCTTGCCTTCATGTAAGTAATGAGCAAGATAATACTGCGTCAATACAATTTAGTGCCCTATGCACCATTGGGTGCGGATAAGGGTTATAATGAACGAATGATATATCGAAAACTATAATTGGCCTATAATTTTTGTTGTATATTAAAATTTATACTATATTAAGTATGTCCACCTTGGCTACCATGTTATAGGTCCCGGGTTCGATTCCCAGGAGGGTTAAAATCACTAACTATTTGTTTCTAATATTTATTTCATATTATCAAAAGTCCAGGGGACTTATTACAGGGTACCTAAAGACCTGGATTGATCTACTTTCCTTCGATAACACTGCTTCTATACTATTCGGTGCCTTGTGCACCATTGAGTGCAGGAAGGGTTACAAGGAAGAAGTATGTTATAGTTAAATTGAAAACGACTTAATAAACATTATTTTTATAAGTTAAATTTTAAAATATTGAAATTAACGATAATTAATATTGAAACTGCAATGCCCAGCAAACGCTTTTTGGACACACTATACATTTTTAGAAAAAAAAATTGTGCCCAAATAATTGTTCACAAATCTGGGTTGTATCCACATTTTTTTTATATCTCAACATAGATGAAGAAGAAGAGAAAAGTTTGAGTAGCGTGGTTGTCAATCGTGTGAAGAATGGTAAATGTTGCACGTGTGTGAGGTGATCACTTAGCCAGCCTATGACAGGTCATTAACACTATTAATACCCAGATGTCAAACAAAATGTAACGCTTTTATTTAAAAATATATATTTTAAAAACAGTTATTTTTTACGTTCTGAAATAATTTTTAGTATCGAAAATTATTGAGTTTTTTTACGTATTTTAACTAACTAACTAACTAACCATCACTCCGCTTCCCCGCAGGGGTAGGCAGAGAGAACAGAGCGCCACACCACTCTGTCCTTGCAAACATTCCACGTTCATGCATCTCCTCATACATACCCGCTGATTGTTACGACTCCTAACCTGACCACTTTCAAGTATTTGGCATACCTGATCGTGCCATGTTTTTCTCGATCTTCCTCTGCTTCTTTTCCCGCTAACATTCGCCTCATAAATTTGTTTTTTAGACATAGAAAGGAGAGTGAATGCTGGGAACAAAGTGAATGGTGCACTGAAATCAGTTATAGCAAATAAAAACCTATCAGCGGAAGCTAAACTAGCAGTGCACAACGGAGTCCTGGTTCCAACTCTAATGTATGGAAGTGAAACATGGAGTTGGCAAAAGAAGGATGAAAGTAGACTGAATGCAGTCGAAATGCGATCTCTCAGAAGAATGTGCGACAAAACGGTGTATGATAGATGTACGAATAGTGAAATAAGGAAGGAATGCAAAGCTGAGATAAGCATTATCGATAAAATTAAGAAAGGTGTGTTGAGATGGTTTGGACATGTATAACGAATGAGTGAGGAAAGAACGGTAAAACAAATGTACGTATTTTCTTACTATAAAATAAAATAAAATCAATAATTCATTCAATTATAAAATAATGTTTGGAGTACGTTATGTATTTTTACAGTAGTTACAGTATTTTTTATATGATTTTAGTTTTTGTATGGATATACACGGAGTTAAGAAGTAATTTATCGATATGTTTTTCAATAAAGCTCGCCTCTACACCGATCATTTCTGAGAAGTAATTCTCAGCTAATTTGACGTTGCGTTTAATGCTCAGTAGCTAGTAGCTGTTATCAAATTAGCATTACTTTATAAGTTGATTCTTTGAAACGCTTTGGACTTTAAAGTTTAAAATGATAAATCATCAATATTCGGAAAATTGTTGCGTCAGAAAATATTAATTTATTGATCAAAATTATTGTACAGAATATAAATAAATAATAATAAACCCTTATCCGCACCCAATGGTGCATAGGACACTACGTCATATAAACGCAGTGTTATCTTGATCGTTTACACGTGAAGGAAAGGTGATCAGCCCTCCGCTTCAGATACCAGTCCAGGGTAATATTGAATAAATATTACAGTGAAAAAATCACTCATATTTATTTTACCCCCCCCCCCTGGGAATCGAATCCGGGACCTCTAGAACTCATTGCACTACGGAGGCGGACAGAATATACACACATACGTTGGCGGGCTTATTGCTAAGAAGCAATATCTACTAACAAACGAAAAAAGACGAATAATGGTCAATATTTTAACCCTCCAACCGTTTGAAATTAGAGATATTTCGCTCACTCCTTTCAACAACGTCAAATATAAAAAAATCGTCAATTTTTGGAATGTCCAGAAAATGTACTATATCCTAGCAAAAGCGGCATATTTTAACTTAATATTTACCCACTACAGGGCAGAAAGTGTTGTTTTTGCATTTTGAAAAAGCATTGTTTAATTATTTTTTTAAATATACTTATTATTTTTCAAATGGAGAAAAAACATCTGTTGCACAGTTAAAAGTTTAATAAGTGGTTTGATATTTATTTTTAATACGTTTTATTATATTCTTAAACATTAAAAACGATCGCCTAAAAATTTTTATTTTGAAATATGACGTTGCCGAAAGGAGTGAGCGATTTGTATAAAAATAGGTATTTTTATTTTGTTATTATGTCAAATCGTAATAATTTTATTTTAATGACCTGATTATGGAACGATTCTCCAGAACCGGTAGTGACGAATAAGTGTTTATAAAAGTGGTATTGCACAATGGATGATATGGAGAATGTTTTATTACCAAACTACAAAGTTATCAATGCTTTTAACATACATAAAGTGTAAAATTATCATTTCAAATACCTCGATCAAACTTGCGAAAATTCATTATTTATTCAATTGAGGCGTCATGCTTTATGATATTCCTTCATCGACGATAAACTTGTATTTCTAGTTTTTCAAATCTGTCAACTGTATCTTGTTTATTGGTGTTTTAACCCTTTCAGGACATCTGGTTACTGCTGCTAACCACAAATTTAAACTAAATTGTCTAAGTACCTACAGGTTTCTAGTTAAAACCATAGTGTAATATGTGTTACCTATGTAACAGAAATAGTGCTTGTATAGATTTCAAGTTGGTATCATTGTCACGGAGCTTATTTCAGACTATTTATTGTGGCGATGTGCACATGTCAGGATATTTATAGGTTATCTGTAACTTAGTTTATGAATTTTGTGAGGTTACTTAACTAAATAAACAAAATGACAGGTGAGTTATAGTCATGATAATACTAAAAATAAGTAGTGTTATATATTACTTCCGCCTTTGTCCGCTCTTTGTCCGCCTCCGTAGTGTAATGGTCAGCATGCTCGGCTACCGTTTCACTCTACTATTTATTCAATATTACACTGGACTGGTACCTGAAGTGGAGGGGTGATCACCTTTCCTTCATGTGTAAACGATCGAGATAACACTGCGTTTATATGAAGCAGTGCCCTATGCACCATTGGGGTGTGGTAAGGGTTTTATTATATATTACCTCATATTTTTAAGAATAAATGCTTTTATTGATACTTTTTTAAACATGGTTTTTGTTGCTAACCACCAGGCTTCACAATGTGTATTTTTAATTTTGTTGACGGATAAATATTGTATCAATCTGTGTGCACAATATTCAGTAAAATTTTGTTTAAACTTACACTTATTTGTAAATAATTTCTAGAAATAAAAAGGTGTTAAGTAAAATATTTTTTATTCTACCCTCAAAGGGTTAAATAATGTAATACACGAAGACGGGAACAACCAAGTCTTCCGCAAGCAACCTGTTCTCTAACTCTGTGCAACGATATTCAAATCTGAAAAAAGGTTAATCCAATTAAATTGTGGTATTATTCATTGACCAGTCTAATTGATCCTTTTTTATTTTATCGTAAATTAATCGGTAAAAATAAGAACAAGTTGTTTGGTAAATTATACAGTAATCTAATCCCAGTCACCTTTGAGACAGAGAATATGGTCGTATCGCAAAAAAATGTAATAATAAAATGGATGGGTTGTCAAAATATACAGAAAAATATGGATTTAGAGCAAAAATTAAGTGTGTATTCTCAAGTATACAATTCAGCACTCGACCGCCTGCGCGAGAACCTACACGCGTTGTTCGCGCACAATTTCTGTAGAATAAGTATCGGAATTTAAGTTTTTTTTAATTGTACAAAGATAAATATTTTTTGTAATTCTTTTTTACATTCTTAACTAACCATCACGCCACTTCCCCGCAGGGGTAGGCAGAGAGAATCGAACGCCACACCACTCTGTCTTTGCAAACATTCTTCGCCTCTTCTACATTCATGCATCTCCTCATACATACTCGACGATTATTACGACTCGACCCGGCCATTTTCAAGTATTCGACATACTCGATTGTGCCAAGTTTTCCCCGGTCTTCCTCTGCTTCTTTTTCCAACTACATTCGCCTCATAAATTTGTTTAACCGTTCTTTCCTCACTCATACGTTCCACGTGTCCAAACCATCTCAACACACCTTTCTTCTTTCCTTTCAATATTTTTTTTTCTTTACAAAACAGTACATTTATTTCGAAAAATTCTTGTTTTTTCAATAGATAAACGCTTTTCAGTAAAAAAAAAAAGAATTACATGCAATGATACTGGGTATAAAAAAAATAGTTACGGGCCAGGGATTATCCCTGAATAATCTCTGAACTAAAAAATGAATGTATCGTTCTCTACGTTATAAACGTTGTAATAATCCGCATTTGTGCAGACCCATGTCTGGAATCTTAACTTTGTCCGATTTTTTTATTTATTTAATTTTTTCAAAAGAGAAATATTTGTGTTTTTATTATTTACACAAATATTTCAATTTCATACTATTGTTGTGAAATTTTATAAGATATTATGAAGAGCAAATGGCAGAGGCAATACAACAGCTCTATGCACCATGGGTGTGGGACCTTTCCCTTTCAGTTGAAGTATTTTAATGACAACGCGAATAAAAAATGATTTCTTTGCCATTTATTTTAAATCGAAACGATTATTGATTTTGGCGATTCATTTCAGCCGCACGAGTATATGTTATATAAATCACATACGTTTCGCCGACATGTTTAATGTTCATCATTTTGAGATAAGGTCACAGTAAATGTCAGATTGTATCTCCGCCACTAATATAGTAAAACAATAAGTCAATCTTTTGACGATCGTGACGAAATTAATATTATTGTAATTCGCCATCTTTAATCGCCGGCTCCGTGGCCGATAAATTGAGAGGAAGGATAATTAAATTACGTTAATATTTTATGCAAATTATCCTTGCTAAATACCGCGAAGCGAAGATATACGGTATTTTTTACAAGATATCGACGCCATACTCATTACAGTTTTATGTGTAGGTACAGTGTTGAGTCTGAATTACAGGGCAGATAGTGCTTGTGCATAAATATAAAAAAAATCATAAATTATTATGAATATGAATATGCTTACGAGTAAACAAATAATTACAATCTACGACATTTTGAGAGGGTCGAAATACTTCCTCAATAGGGGAGTTATTTTTTCCTTTTTTTCTTGACAACTCAACAAAGGTGAAGAAGAATATAAAAGTCTGGGTATTTACAGGGCTGATGACCTGTCGTAGGCTGGTTAGGTGATCATTTTACACACGTGCAACATTCACCATTCTACCCTTCATCTATACCGAGATCTTTATAATATATTTAGACAAGCACGTATTGCTTGTGGAATACCACCAAACTACCTTTTATGTCTTGCCGGTGGAGTTCTTTTAGATTTTTTTTACAATATGAACCCATTTCCTTTTTTAAATAAAATATGAGTTTTTGTTTTTTTTCTTTCAATTAAGTTAAGAGCGAAACATATCGTTTTCTTAATCGTTTAATTTCGTATATCGACATTACTTGATAAAAAGATTACGTTTTTATTTTAGTGTTAAATTCTATCATCCTGAATTAATTGATATCTTTTTTTTAAATATCTGAAAGCTTTTTTCTTCAAAGTTTTTTTAGTTTCATCTTCGTCGGCTATAAGAGGAGGCGTAAATAAATTAAACACGTTTTGGTTTTCACGCGGGTGAATAGGAAAAAAATATTTATTCGTGCAGAAGTTCTCAAAATGTGTTTCGCGGAGTCGCGAGAAGCAACATAATGAAACTGCAATAATGATTATCAATATTTTGAGTGCGTCCAAATACAAATGTTGTAAATAGCACACACTAAAAATGTTTTAAATAAATTATCTGTTCAAATTATAAGCTAAAATAATAAAATGGAATGGATATTCTCTGACATTTCTCATGTATGTGATTATAATCCAGGATTTGGACCTCACATACAAATAAAAGAGTTTCTGCTCAATTAAAAAGTTTCTTCATCTCAACAAATATGTATCTAGTGAAAATCTAATGATTCAAGTACAAGTTTCGAAATTTAATTATATATATATATATATATATATATATATATATATATATATATATATATATATATATATATATATATATATATATATATATATATATTACACGTGTGTAAAATGATCACTTAAACCAGCCTATTACGGTCCTAAGCCCCGTAAATGGCCAGAATTTTTATATTCTTCTCCATCTAAATATTCGTGTTGAGATGTCAAATTATAATAAACGATTGATTATCCATTATATTGGAATCAATACAGTGTTATTTTGTGTATCTTGTGTTGTTTTGTATTCTGTTATAGAAATCAATGTACCAATTTTAGTAAGATTTTCATTAAATAATTATAATATTGACTAACTAATATTTTTTTTCAAAGATATTTTTTTATTATTTACAAAAATACTTCAATTTCTCACTATTTCTGTGAGTCTACGCTGTTGATGTGTATCAAATTGTTGTAGAATCGGTTCGAACCCAGAAACTCTGACTCGAGGGTCCGCGACACTAACCGCGGGACCACAACCCGACACATTACACCAAGTGTAATGTGTCGGATTAATACATAATATTTATTACTTATTTATTTTTTTACAAAAATGTTAATAAAATTAGTATATAACCACTCACCGAGATTTTTACGTCTACCGGTTTCGAGACGTACCCTTCTCTTCGTCAGGACAATCACTAATCCTGACTAAGAGACGGGTACGTCTCGAAACCGGTAGACGTAAAAATCTCGGTGAGTGGTTATATACTAATTTTATTAACATTTTTGTAAAAAAATAAATGAGCAAAAATGACTAACCACAAAGTAAATGCTTTAAATATTAATAATATTGAGAATATAATATTTATTTTTTCAAAAGTGTCCGTCACCAAAAAGTTTGAGAATCGCTCCATTAGTGTACCTAGAAAAAAATTCCTACTCGGATTTTGTTTTTGAGTGTTTATTAAGCTATTAATGCACGTACGTTTTTATTACGTCATTCCAAACCATTTACGAGTAGTTTTATTTTTCAACGTACTTCCAATGGATTATCACTTACTACCAGGTATTATTTAACACGAATCGAATCCACGTTGCCAATTTATATGAAAAAAAACTAATCATTTACTTTTTCTTTTCTTCCAGGTAAGATTGTCATTGATTTGCCGATAACCAGAAATTCCGCTGTTCGTATGTAAGTTGACGCATTTTATATACAATAAAATAAAGTAATTGGTATAACACTCTCCTTATCATTCATTGTTTACTTTGTGTAATAACACCAAGTGGTACTACACAATATAAACGAAGAATGATAAGGAAAATGTTATATTACTTTATCACAAAAGTTGAAAATGACTTTTTAATACGAAAAATAATTGTTAATTACACGTAAATCTTATATATTTTTCGATTAATATAGAGATCATATATATATAGTGTTATATTACCATACCACAAAGTTAACAATGCTTTTAGTTTACAAAATATATATTAAAAATAAATTAAACTACAAGATTCAAGAGATATGGTATTAAATGCGTAACATCTCTGCTTCCCCAAGAATCCAGATATATGTATCTTCAACCGTGCAGCCATAAAAGGATAAACATATGAAAATACATATGTGGATTACTAAGATGAAACACATGTGCATTTTTTAGAGATAAAAAGAAGCCCTGAAACGTCATCCGTCAATACAGTGATCCCAAGAAGACACATTTCAGCTTAAAGCTCCGGGAACGTTTTTACGTAACGTGTAACTTCCCGATAAAGTGCTTTTTTTATAAAACGTTCTTTCCGATTTGATCATGATTGATTGCTTGCGTAAAAGAGATTTCTTCTTGTCAATATTTTTTAAAGAAATATACCACTTTTTATAAATACTGATATTCTTTGACTTACGACCGCGATGGCGATTTGACTTACGGCAAATATATCGGATCATTCAATAATTTTCTTACATTCGTATGTTTTTTTTATTTATTGCATTATATACATAATTTCAAATAAAATAAAAACAAAAATGGGCTTTAGTTTTTTTAGTTTTCCCCTCTCAAAGGCACATTTTACTAGATTTATTTATATATTTTTTTCTTTAAAAAAAAAGAAATATTTGTGTTTTCATTATTTTCACAAATATTTCAATTTCATACTATTTCTGTGAGCCTAAGCGGCTCAAAATTAGAAATAGGTATCAAATTGTGGTAGAGTGGGTTCGAACCGAAAAACTCTGACTTAAGAGTCCGCGACACTAACCACGGTACCTTCAACAAATCGACAAAGACAAATTATAATGTAAGAAAATTGTTTATGCAATCAAACACGACATGGTCGGATCTTGCATATTATACTCATACATCCAAATAAAAGGGCTAAATAAATGTTTTCCCAATCTCACCATAGATGTCTCCAGAAAACTCACACGTGTAGTGTTATGAGATTAACGATAAATTTTAGAGTTATTTTAGTAAAGGTACTTTTTTTACACAGTGTAGCTTGGAAACTATATTCCGTGTAAATGGGGAGTTCTTCAAACCCTTATCCGCACCCGATGGTGCATAGGGTACGGCATCATATAAACACAGTGTAATCTTGAACGTTAACACATGGAGGATAGGTGATCAGCCCTCCGCTTTAGGTACCAGTCCAGGGTTATAATGAATACATATTAGATTGAAAATCATCGTTATCACATTTATATTTATTTGACCTCCCCCTGGGAATTGTACCCGAGACCTCCAGTACGGTAGTCGAGCGTGCTGACCATTACAATTCGGAGGCTGACAAAATGTTAAATCTTGTTGCTTTAAAAAAAATGTTTTAAGGAATAACCCGCAAAGCTTCTATTTTAGAAGCATGTCTGTAGGTAGAAAAGGTAGATGTGACAAATATATCACAAACGCCTAGACCAATAGAAAATACACATTTTTTGGATTCATTTTGCGACTGGCGGGAATCGAACCCGCGACGCGATATAGTAAATTTCTCGAAACCCATAGAATCACGTTTGAAACACCATAAACAGGCATGTCAGCAATAAAATCGTGTAAAGCAGGGGCTCCCAAAGTGTGCGCCGCGGCGCCCTGGGGCGCCGTAGAAAGTATAGAGGGGCGCCGTGAGACGATCTTCTATCATTATCCGAAACCACAAATATTCTCTTTTTTGTTGTTCTCTGTTTCAATTCTGAATTCTTATAAATATTAAAAACTCAATTTCATATTGTGTATGTTTTAATTTTTGTGCCTATGAACTATAAAAGTTTAGAAGTCCTTATTGAAAGACTCTATGTATATTTATACGTATATATATATATATATATATATATATATATATATATATATATATATATATATATATATATATATATATATATATATATATATATATATATATATATATATACATATAAATAGTCACTATATCTATTCCGAATAGCTTACTAAAAAAGGGCGCCGTGACAGAATACTAAACTTGTAAGTGCGCCGCGGTTTGAAAAAGATTGGGAACCCCTGTTGTAAAGCATTCGATGGATATTGCTACCATAACGATCCGAATATGAAAGCAAATGCGTAGAGCCGTTCTCAGGGGTAAATCGTGGTATTACTCTCCATGGTGTTCTTCGGCGACGCTTTCCCCATTGGTGGCATTACTACCAGTTCCACGCTGGATCGTGTACAGCCAATACGCATCTAGTAATAATAAAACGGCGTCATAGCAATTTACGATCTTTTGTATGCAAATGACCCGAGCAAATCAATGGGTAGCTCACGCCACGGCAATTATTATCATCGCGAATTGAGAGCAAAATATGGCAGTTTCTTTTATCGATACTTTACACAAGAACAGATGCGATCAGATACAATGGAGGCTGAATTTATTATGCTAATCCCAGAGACTGATCGACTTTCAAGCACTATCCCACCGCCTTTTCGTTTGTATGACGAACACCACATGGAGATATACGTTTTCTGAGTAAATTTCTTGTCTTACGTCTGAGAAGCTGGCAAAAACATTGGAAACTAACGTTACTGTACTAAAAGACGATGAGTAATAGAGCCATGTGAGAAAGAAGACAAAATGAAGATCTAAGACAGTGAGAACTGCGAACCAATGAAGCGATCATAGCGTTGCAAGTATCTACCTAGCGAGTGTTTTTGCCTAGAATTTTCACTCATGAATTACATGAAATTATAGTAACTTTAAACATAAAGAATAAATCCACTCACGAGTAGGCATAGGCTATGAAACTTAAAAAGTTGAAGCCTGAGTAGGGTCATGATAAGCGGTGTTGCATAAGCCGTAGCTAGATTCCAGAGTCACTTGGACGTTAGGTAAAAAAAAATACATACCTACTATCAAATAAACACTCTCATGTAATACCACTTTAATAAACCCTTATTCGCGTCTACCGGTTTCAGAATAATCATTCCATCATCGGGTCATTAAAATAAAATCATTACGGTCTGACATTTGTACAAATATAAAATTTTGAAAGAGAGAAAGAAGACAAATGAATCACAATGGGAACATTTTTAAAAATGGAGTTGAAGTTAAATTTAGTTGGTTATTTATTATTTAAAAATTTATTTTAATGACCTGATGATGGAATGATCATTTCGAAACCGATAGTCACGAATTTGTGTTAATTTAAGTGGTATTATGCAAAGTGAACGATGAACGATAAGAAGAGTGTCATAATTTCATACCAAAAAGATAACCATGCTTTTAATATACAAAATACGAGTATCAAATAAACAATTGATATGAAAATTTACAAAAAATTAAATAAACGAGTCCTCCTCCTCCATAGTCTAGTGGTAAGCGCATTCGGGCTGATCACCTTTCCTTCATGTGTAAAAATATCAAAATAACACTGCGTTATATGACGCAGTGCCCTATGCATCATTGGGTTTAAAAAAAAATAAAACAAAGTTGCTTTATTTTATAAAGTTTATAAAATGTGCCACAAAGTATCTGCGAAAAACATACAAGAAATAAAAAAAATATACCAGAAACAGGAATTTAAGTACAATCCAAAAAAAGAAATCTCGTATCAATAATTTGTATTATTACGATTATTTATTTAAGCGATTAAAATTATCGAAATTCCGTCCTCAGGCAAATATTTGTTCTCGTTTATCTCATCTTATATGCATAGAGGTTGCTATAATAACTTGTACTTATAGCAAGTATTGACAAGTACATGTTCCGTATGTGTATTCAATATAATTATATCGACGGCCCCTACGTAAAGTGCTCTATCTGCAAATCTGTTACTTTACAGTAGAGAGCCAAGAAAACTTTTTCAACGTATTTTTTTTCTATAAATTAACGGTTTTATCTGAAATTCTAAACATTATCAAACGAACGACATTCGTTTGATAATGCCCTAACAAGGCGAAACAATTGTCACAATATAATTTTTTATGTGTTTTTTGTTAATAAAATACAACTTAGTAGACTCAAAAAATCTGTGTTTGATTTAAAATTAATACAAATATTAATTTTTTATGTGTTTTTGTTAATAAAATACAACTTAGTAGACTCAAAAAATCTGTTTTTGATTTAAAAATTAATACATAAATTAAAATGGAGTTCAAAAAATTAAACGCCAAATCAATAAATAAATACAAATATTTCTCTTTATTTATTTAAAAAAAATTGTAAATATTTCCTTATCAACGCTGTGGGACTATGAGCCGATGTCATTGCGACGACATTGGCAGAGAAATCCTCAAGACAACAAGAGTAACTGTTGTTACTCTTCCTGCTTTATGGTAAACTAATTAGATAATGACATCACAATAAACTAGCATCGGATCGAGAATCAATTAACATTGGATCAAGTTGTGTGTCAAGGGACTGGTCTGGTGCGTTGGTAGCTGTGGAATTCAGGAATTACAAATGAAGGTTCCTTGGTTGACAAAGAAAAATGATTTGTTTTTCTTCTTCTTATTTTACGACTAGGTCCTGTCATTCTCGGGTCGCTCCTGGGAGGTGGAAAACTAGCTATCCTTCCGTCGTTAGGGTGGTCTTCCTGGGGGTCTGATCACGCTTATGCTGCAATCCTCACCACTCGACCCGAACTCGCTATTCCCACATGATTTCTCCAGAAACGTCTTCTTTCTCTTCCCCATCGCACAACATCTTCAACATCGCAGATTTTTCTGATTTCTGAGTTTCTAATTTCTATTTTTCATTAATTAATTCGACACTTTGAGGTAATATCTATCTTTGCAGTTGAACACTTCAATATATCGTAACAAACATTTTTAATTTGTTGCCGACGGAGGTAGGAGGTCAAAATACAATATGGAACAAAGGCAAAATGAAGGAATAGGTAAATAAATCATCAAGAGTTAATCCTATAAATATTGTAAATATGTAGTTTTTATTATTACTTTTTTCTTTCTTTTTTTTGTGTATCTTAGGTTAAAATAGATAAAAACAATATAAAAACGTATGTAAAAATTGTAATTAGAGATAATCCAGATTTTGTGAACAAGTATTTGGACACACTCAAAATGTTGTAAATAAATTATCTGGTCAAATTATAAGCTTAATAATAAAAATGAAAATGGTATTTTCTGGCGTTTCTCATGTGTGTGATTATAATCCAGGATTCGGATCTCACATACTAATATAAGAGTTTCTGCTTAATAAAAAGCTTCTTTACATCTCACCAATAGATGTCTCTAGTGAAGTTCTAGTGATTCATGAACAAGGTTTCTAAATTGGTTCATATATATAGAACTTCCAAGAATTTGAGTAGTGTGGTTGTCAATAATGGGTAGAATTGGTGAATGTTACACGTGTGTAAAGTGATCACTTAAACCAGCCTATGACGGTCGTAAGCCCCGTAAATGCCCAGACTTCCATATTCTTCTTCATCTTTGATGAGATGTCAAAAAATAGTATGTAAAAATAACTCCACTCATCAATTTATTCGGCTGTATGTCTATTTTTAATATGTTTTGAATGGTAACATTTAAAAATAAAATCTATTGTGACACGTGTTTCGATGCACTCTTTATAATATTTTCCGGGTTTGGAAACGGTGCGGAATGGATCGAAACACGTGTCATAATAGATTTTAAGAAATAGTGGTATTCACCAAGTAAAACTTAAATTAAAAATAGATAGACATTACCACAATGTAACTTTTGAATTAATTACTGCAGTACCTCTTTAATCCGAACACCTCTATAATCCGAACACCTCTATAATCCGAACACCTCTATAATCCGAGCACCTCTATAATCCGAACGCCCACTCATCCCTTAAAAACATTAAAAACATGCCCAGAATGGGCTAACCAGGTGGATATTCCTATGCTAGAGAAGATGCTTTTACGTAAATTGAGAGACAAAACATTTTTACTTGTCATTTAATAATTCACATTAAAAAGTTGAATAAATACATTTATAATTTCACAATACCAATTTGTTTTATTTGATAAAAAATACCCTACAGATTCCTGAACATAGGGTAAATTTTCGGCGTTCGGATAAAAGAGATCCTGCTGTAGTGAGGTTATTTAAATAAGGACCAATTATTTATACGAATCTAAGAGTCATAGCACCATTTACATATGTTTATGAAAGTTTTCTAAAAAACCTTTATGTATTAGCATGATTCACTTCGGTCGCTGTTCGCTGCTCGTAACTTCTTTGTGTCTGGAAATAGCCTTGAAATAACATACACACTCGTACATACATTGGGCACCTGTTCTTAGTTATTTAAATGAATCGAGTAGCACTTATCATGGGTAAAGTGTCACACTGTTTATTTATATTAAAATAATTAATGCACAATGATAATTATATAATTATAATCAGACAAAAGCGACGCCATTAATTGTGATATTAATTTCATTCACTCCGCTCTGTTTGTTGGTAGGATGATGACAGACAATCGCTCGTGTATCTAATTCTTCTGAATGAAAAAAGCGTCGTGAATTAAATAATATCTGGCTTTAGCAGTTGTGTAAACATATTTCAATTAATATATTTTAATGAAATGACAACCGAAACTGTGTTTATTATTTGCGTGCACAATTTACATATCTTAAAAACTTTACATAATTTATTTTCCTTAATGTCATCGTGTCTAACTATCATACATCTTTTTATTTATTGTTTCGGCATTAACTTTGTGGTAAGACATGTTACAATGATTTAAGAAAACACTTGTTTTTTTACCACTTGAGTTTTATTATAGACTACCTACATGTTTCAGAAGTTAAACTCAGTTATTATACAGACCTGAATGATGGAAATTTAACTTCTGAAATATGTAGTTTTATTATAGACTACATGTTTCAGAAGTTAAACTTCCATCATTCAGGTCTGTATAATAACTGAGTTTAACTTCTGAAACATGCAGGTAGTCTATAATAAAACTTAAGTGGTAAAAAAAACAAGTGTTTTCTTTAATCATTGTATCATACATCTTTGCACTTTGAGACTGCGTGTCATTTCAAAATAAAATAAAAGATATTCACCTGCGTATTAAATTTTTTTTCAAAACATATTGCATACATAAGTCATATATATAATATTCCCGATGAGTAATTTCTATTTCTCATTTTGGGACATGGGATTGAGGTTAACAAGACTGGAACACAAGTAATAAAGTTACAAAAACGATTTTAAAAAAATAACCAAAACTAATACATGCCAAAATATAAAAACAATAAACAGGTATAATAAATAGGCGTATTTTTTTAGTCTACTAAGTTGTATTTTATTAACAAAGACACATAAAAAATTAATATTGTGACAATTATTTCGCCTAGTTATGGCATTTTCAAACGAATGTGAAGATCAAATGGACTGACGGTCCTCATGTAGCTATACAATTCTAGGTGACAGTTTTAACATGTGCAGCAATAATTTATGGGAGACAACAGTAGCTAATGGGGATGTAGGTACAACATTTTGAGTGTGTCCAAATACTTGTTCACAAAATCTGGATTATCTCCAATTACAGGAGTTATTTTCATATTATTTTTTGACATCTCATCAAAGACTTCCATATTCTTCTTCATCATTGATGAGATGTCAAAAAAAAATTAAAATAACTCCTGTAATTGGAGATAATCCAGATTTTGTAAACAAGTATTTGGACACACTCAAAGTGCTGTAATTGAATTGTCTGGTCAAATTATAAGCTTAAACAATAAAAATGAAAATGATATTTTCTGGCGTTTCTCATGTGTGTGATTATAATCCAGGATTCGGACCTCACATACAAAAAAAAGCTGCTTTACATCTCACCAATAGATGTCTCTAGTGAAGTTCTAGTGATTCAAGAACAAGGTTTCTAAATTGGTTCATAGAACTTCCAAGAATTTGAGTAGTGTGGTTGTCAATAATGGGTAGAATTGGTGAATGTTAAAGGCGTGTAAAGTGATCACTTAAACCAGCCTAAGACGGTCGTCAGATCCGTAAATGCCCAGACTTCCATATTCTTCTTCATCTTTGATGAGATGTCAAAAAATAATATGGGATGAAGGTACGTTTTATTTGATAAAGTTAACGATAATACAAAATAAAGCTTACCTCTTTATGAAATGCAGGGTTAAATAATTCGACTCGAATGATTTGTTAGCAGCAGAACTGCAGTATAATGGAGTGTCGAATCAGCGAAAGAAATGTGCATTGTTAAAATTAATTTATGCCAACTTGGTCCATTGAAGACGTCATAAATTCGCGTCTCTGACAACTTGTGTTTCTCAAACATTAAACCAAAGTGAGAGTGTAAAAGCAAAAGTGTGTTCGGATTATTTTTATTACAACGTGCATCCGAACATCTTCATAATAAACGTGTTTTTTTATTATTTTTTATTGGCTTTTATAACATTCTGTTTAAAACACTTTTTAAGTATTTTATTTTCATTCAAGTATCTCAAATTAAAATATTGAATCCTATTCGTTTTAAAGAAATTTACCTAAACAAAATGAATTTAATAAAAATTCAGGTTTTTAATTCTGAGGAAGTTTGAAGCTTCATTGTAAGCGGTCAATTGAATCTTCTTCTTCTTTTCTTCTTCTTCTTCTTGATGAAGGCCTTCTGGCCTGTTTTTAAGAGGGATAAGCCTCCTGCGGTGTCGATTCCCAGCTATCGACATCTTCGATCTCGCATATTTCCCTGATTCTTGCTGTATCTAATTAGTTTTTTACGCTTTTTTATTATTTTTCGTTGGTAGTATTAAAAAAGTATGACCTTATAAGTCTATTCTTAAATTATGAATAGCGTTTATATTTTTCCCGTCTCTAAAGATGGTTTAAAACATTTATTTGTAGTTTTAACTCTGGTATTAAAAAGTATGTTTTACTAAGTTTATTCATAAGTTATAAAAAACGTAATTAGTTTTGACGTCTCTTCAGATGGTTCAGCTTTGTGGAGTTATTTTTCTCGTTTTATTTAGTAATAAACTGTATAGGGTGGTATTAAAAAAGTATGTCTTCGTTAGTTTTTTCTAAAGTTATAAAAAAACGTAATCAGTCCTGCCGTCTAAAGGTAGTTTTAATGCATTTTTTTGTGGATTCTTCAGTAAGTTTAGAGATTAGAAAACATTATATTTATACTTTTAAAGTAGTTTAATGAGAATCGACAAACTCCGCGTTTAAGCATTGAATACATTTTAACTTGTTATATATATTTTTTAAATTTCCTATTTAAAACGCAGAATACAGTAGTAGTGATAAGTGAGGAGATTTAACAAAAATCATATATTGAATTAAGAATGGTATTTTGAGATGGTTTGGGCGTATGAATCGAACAAGTTAAAAATGAACAGAAAAACAAATACTGTATACGAGGCGAATGTATGTATTTGGAAATATAAGCAGAAGAATACCGAGGGAAGAGGCGTGATTGTTAGTTAGTTAGAATCTTAGAATTTCATGTTGGTAATCAAAATATACGAGATTGGACGGGGCGCTGTTTAAAGCTGCCCAAGATAAGGACGTTTACTCTCAAGTGACAGTTGACGTCAGGGGGACTTGACATGACACGCACAGAAGAAGAAGAATCAAAATTAGCAGTTGGTGATTTGACCAGAGTTTGAGAACGTTTCATTTAGGATATTAGTCAGAAAGCCACGGTTTCTGAACGCCAAGTCTGTCCCTTAGACTCGAGGCAATAATTTCATATCCAATCAACAATCAACAATCCTCTCAAGTGATAATCGACGTCAGGGGGACCTGACATGACACACACAGAAGAAGAAGAATCAAAATTAGCAGTTGGTGATTTGACCAGAGTTTGAGAACGTTTCATTTAGGATATTAGTCAGAAAGCCACGGTTTCTGAACGCCAAGTCTGTCCCTTAGACTCGAGGCAATAATTTCATATCCAATCAACAATCAACAATCCTCTCAAGTGATAATCGACGTCAGGGGGACCTGACATGACACACACAGAAGAAGAAGAATCAAAATTAGCAGTTGGTGATTTGACCAGAGTTTGAGAACGTTTCATTTAGGATATTAGTCAGAAAGCCACGGTTTCTGAACGCCAAGTCTGTCCCTTAGACTCGAGGCAATAATTTCATATCCAATCAACAATCAACAATCCTCTCAAGTGATAATCGACGTCAGGGGGACTTGACATGACACACACAGAAGAAGAAGAATCAAAATTAGCAGTTGGTGATTTGACCAGAGTTTGAGAACGTTTTATTTAGGATATTAGTCAGAAAGCCACGGTTTCTGAACGCCAAGTATGTCCCTTCGACTGGATGCAATAATTTCATATTACACTTGTGGTGCTCGCATTAAATCATGCGCATTTCCTGACGCCATTAGTCCTTCACAGGCGCAGGACTGCAGAATTTCAATGTGACATTTTTATTATCGTATTTCGTAAATCGTTTCGTCTGCGTCCATCGGGTCAACGTTCCGCGCAGGATATCCTCCACTCTTACTACCAGTAAACTGAGTCATTTTAAAATACAGTAAAACCTCGATATAACGTACTTATTGGGGGGAGGGGGTGTCCATTAAAGCCGAAATTCCGTCATAAAAAAAACTGTAAAATAAAACAAAAAGCTTTGAAAATATAAACACTGTTTATAGATATAAATAAGCAATCCTAAACACAAACAAAATTCTATTTTCTTCAACTGATTCGGCAGTCACTTTGTGGTAAAATCTATCTATCCAGAAATACGAATAGTGGTAATTAAAAATTCTATTTATTGCCTTCGGACACTCGTTGTAAAGTGACGTTACTGTTTGATATTTTCTGCGTTTGCTTTCGGTAATCCTAGTTATAATATAATAAAAATAATCAAGTTTTGTTTGCGCTTTTGCTGTTTTTTTCTCACCAACTATCTTGCAACAATCCTTATAAGGTTGAACTTCGTTATCTGACGAAAAGTCAATAAATTAGATCGTCGAGATGTGATCTTACCACTGCTAACTTATATTTTAGACGGCATTATTTCTCAAATTGTAGCCTAGACGTATGACGTGATTATCATAGCCGCTAAAATTGTTTACATGGGGCGACACTTGAATTCAATCATGTATAATATTAACAGGACATTTTTTTACATTTGACCAGATTTTTGTCTGTTACATCCAAAGTTCGTCAAATAGAGGTACGTTATATCTAGATTTTACTGTATTTACTTAGTCATTTGAGAGTACTACGAATTGTATATTCAAATGTTTCTCTGTAATTTCCGAAGTTTCCCGCCTTGCAAACACAGAGTAGATCTTGAGTAAATTAAAAAGCTTTGTTTACGTTGTTTCCTTATGATTTATTTAACTACTTTCGGTGCATTTCCGGTATTGCGTGTGTCATGATACTCTCCCATTACCGTCTTCATAGTCTGTTGAAAACAACTGTATAATTTGTCAACTTTTTCGGTGAATTTTCCATACTTTTAACACGTGTAAGCTTTGTTTTTGTTTTTGTGAACCATTTGTTTCGATACAATATTTCTGAAAATGAATTTGCCGAATTTCGACCGAAAGAAACTATAGTGGCAACAAATCCCTAAATTGTGTGTCTTACATTACTAAATTGGTCATTTTTGTATTTACTTATTGACATCCTAACATATCCTAAATAAATAAAAAATCGTCAATTTTCAGTTGTGCATGTTTTCGGAATGCCCAGAAATGTACTATATTCCAGCAAAAGCGGCATATTTTTAACTTGATATTTACCCGCTACAGGGCAGAATGTGTTGTTCTGGTATTTTGAAGAAAAGGTTGTTTAATTATTTTTTTAAACATACTAAATATTTTTCAAATGAAGAAAAAACCTTCAGGTTTTACCTAAAAAGATCTGTTACACAGTAAAAAGTAGCTAGATATTTATTTTTAATAAAATAAATTGTATTATATTTTTGAACTTTAAAAACGTTCTCATGAAAAATCAAGTTTCTTGATTTATGACGTTCTTGAAAGGAGTGAGCGATATGAAGAATAATATGAAAGTCTGGGATGCGACCTGTCATTTTCTGGTTTAAGAGACTACTTCATACACGCGCACCACTCCACTCAGATTGGCTACAACAACTGCTACGGACAAAGTGATCTTACCAGCTAGCAACTAGCGCACTAAATTTGGCGAGCGTGCCTTTGTCGTTGAGGGACTGATGTCGTAAAATGTTTATCCACCAGTAGTTAGAAATAGTGAGAGTGAGATGATCTCTAGAAGAAAACTAAAAGCATTTATTTCCTAAATCATAACCTAATACATTTAAAAGTCAACATATACACAGTAAGTAATGTTTGTTAATCTAAAAAGTGCATTGAACCTTTTTACAATATCTAAATAGTATCCGAGATATACCGCTCGGGATATACTTTTGAATTTGTTTAGTCTACCCTGTGTGTATTTTGGTATCAAGGGGGGTGCAGTAATTGCATTAGGAATGCACACGTGCAGTCGGTCCACACAGCATCTATTTCCATCCACTCTCACCCCTCGAATGTATTCATTACGAACAAATCGCCATAAAAACCCAAACATCACGCGACCTGACACGACCAGAGATAGAATAATACCATGTTGTGTCCGTTCTGGAGTATTGTAAGTCGTCAGCAGACGAAATGGGGGGCGGTTAATAGGGAAGCCAGGAATTGTTTATTTTAGGGATAATACTAATAATACTAAATTGTTTTGTTTTTTTAAGTGAAATATTTGTGTTTTGATTATTTACACCTTTGTTTCTGTGAGCCTAAGCGGTTCATTATTAGAAATAGGTATCAAATTGTGGTAGAGTGGGTTCGAATCATGTCACGATGATATCAACTAAGCTAATAAAATTTATTGAATTCATTTGCGTTTTAATATGTAACCGTACACTTTTTCGGTATGTTTTTGCGGCGTTTTTACTTTTTTATGGTTAAAAAGCTTCATATAGCCATATAGCGTATTTCTTCAGATATTTTCTTATTTTCAAATTAATGTAACCTTTTACACGAGCAACGAATTACAAAACAATTTTAACAAAAAATGTGAGACGAAATGTCACCTTTCAAGCATATGTTTGTTTGAGACAATCGAGTGAGTGTTGCTCGATATGTAGGCATTAACACCATCTAGTGACAAAAAACCGCGGAAACTTTTTAAACGACCTTGTGTATTTTGAAATACAAAAGGTCGTTTAAATATATATATATATATATATATATAAATATATATATATATATATATATATATATATATATATATATATATATATATATATATATATATATATATATATATATATATATATATATATATATATATATATATATATATATATATATATATATATATATATATATATATATATATATATATATATATATATATATATATATATATATATATATATATATATATATATATATATATAAATGTATAAAAGCTTTAGAATAGCCCCACTATCTCCCTGGTGGGTCCAGGAATGCCCAAAGGGGGAACGTTGCAATGTTCCCAACAAATCTCACAATAAATAAGTTCTGCGGCTCCAACAACCCAACACATCGTACCACATGTACGTACAGTACAATGCCGCACTCACACGCCCAAACGCACATTCGCGGGCAAGTCGAGTGTTGCCAGATGCAGGGGGATAATCACATTCACTCTCGTAATAATTATTGCATAATATGGTATTATTATTTTTGGGATAATGATGTATCTAGATACAAATGTGCGTAAAAGATAGGTGTTTATTCTCTTCAACAGTGAGATATTACGATGGTAATATGTTTATAAAATTATATTGTATGTGCCGAACGATTGAATCAAACTATGTACATATAAAAACGTGAATCGTAACTGGGTATAATTTTTTTTATTGAATACTTCGTTTTGTTTTTTCGTCCTTATATTTTATTGATTATCTCGGCACATTCAAATTGTAAAAGTCATCTACTACTTCTGCTACTACTACTATTACTACAACTTTTTTTTTAAATTTACAAAATATCTATGAAAACATTTTAGCAAATAAATAGGAATAGATTGCTTTAAGTGCAAATAGGGGTATGCTTTAAGTGCAAATAGGGGTACGTACAACTCCCCCATGACGCGTGGTGTCGTAGATTATTCCGATGAATAATTTCAGGGGTAGAAATACGAGTATGTATTGATTGGGGTGGGAGTTTAAATATAACGCATATGTTGGCTCTTCTATTCACTGCCACGCTATATGTACAGGCACGATTTTTTCCGATGAAATAAATTTAAAATTCTGAATCGAAAAGGGAGCCTCTCCATCTGCTTAGAAAAATATGCTTAAGTGATTTGATTAAATCGTTTTTAATTAATGTTTTACTTAATAATGATAAAACCCTTATCCGCACCCCAATGGTGCATAGGGCACTGTGTCATATTAACGCAGTGTTATCTTGATCGTAGAAAACATGAAGGAAACGTGATCAGCCCTCCGCTTCAGGTACCAGTCCATGGTAATATTGAATAAATATTACGGTGAAAAAATAACTTATATTTATTTTACCCCCCTTGGGAATCGAACCCGGGACGTCCAGAACGGTAGCTGAGCGTGCTGACCATTACACTACGGAGGCAGACTTATTGAATATTTTACTTAGCAAATACAAATATTTGGTGTTTGAAAATGATGGGGAATGCATCGAAACACATGTCACAGTAGATTATAAGAAATAGTGGTATTTACTAAGTAAAACATTTATTAAAAATGGATAGATTTTACCACAAAGTGACTGCCGAATCAATTTATGAATGATTATAGCGTTTTGAATTTTTTAAAATTTATTTATTCAACCCTCCCTTCCCGGTGTTGTGTACCTTGTAGACATTGCTTCTAATAGCCATCAATATCTCTATAAATATAATAAATACAAGGCCAATATTTTAGGTATTTCTCCATTACATATTTACGCATTGATTTAAAAAATAACATTAATAATAATCAGAATTTATCGGGTACATCGGAGGTATTTTGTGAATATCGGAAACAAATTCGCGTATAAACAGCGCGTGAAGAGTGTACGGGAACCGCGACACAATATTCGCATCTCACTCTTGCATACTAGCACTATGCAAGCGTGAGAAGCTCAAAGCTCAATGTTCTTTATTTAAGTTAAATAAAGAAATTGTATGTATATATATATATATATATATATATATATATTATTGCTACACGGTAAATCAGAATATCACTGTAAATTCTAATGAAATTACATTTTTACTAGTGTAAGACATAGTAGGTACCTTTAAGTATATAAAATTCAACAAATTATAACTGAAGTCGAAGTATAGTTATTTTATATATTATAAAAAATATATATTAGCAATTATTACAAAACAACATTTTGAGTGTGTCCAAATACTTGTTCACAAAATCTGGATTATCTTCAATTACAGGAGTTATTTTCATATTATTTACATCTCACCAATAGATGTCTCTAGTGAAGTTCTAGTGATTCAAGAACAAGGTTTCTAAATTGTTTCATATATATAGAACTTCCAAGAATTTGAGTGGTGTAGTTGTCAATAATGGGTAGAATTGGTGAATGTTACACGTGTGTAAAGTGACCACTTTAACAAGCCTATGACGGTCGTCAGCCCCGGTAATGCCCAGACATCTAAATTCTTCTTCATCTTTGATGAGAAGTTAAAAAAAATATTATTACAATAGTTTTTTTTATTGAAAAAAAAACATTGTTATAAAATTCGGCTGTCCAAACTCAAAACACACTAGGGGACATTTTTTTTGTAGTACGTTTTTTTTTGCATTTTTGGACTAAGTAGACTTTTACTTAGTCAAAAAGTCCCTTACTGTGTTTTGAGTTTGGACAGCCGAATTGGTTATTGTATTTTTTAAATACTCATAATTAATAAATAAAAATACAGTTATGCGTCAGTGGGAATATTTCAAATGTTTAGATTTCGACAGTTGACCAAATACAATATGAGATATTTGTTTTTAAATTATATTGCAAATTAGCTAGTCATAAGAGATGTTTAGCGCTCGGAGAATAGGCATTCCTGCATATATTATACTATTATGCAAAACCCCACACATGATATGTCAACCTGCCGGTATCTGCTTTGCATTGTTATAAATAGACATGTCGGATGTGTTCCAAATTATTATCCATCAAATTTATCACGTGTCATTTTTTTTTGCTGTGTGAGATATCGCTCACTCCTTTCAAGAACTTCATAAATCAAAATACCTGATTTTTCAGGAGAACGTTTTTAAAGTTTAAAACTATAATACAATCTATTAAAAATAAATATCAAGCCACTTATTGAACTTTTTACTGTGCAGCAGATCTTTTTAGGTAAAACCTGAAGTTTTTTTCTCCATTTGAAAAATATTTAGTTTATTTAAAAATAATAATTAGACAATACATTTTCTTCAAAATGCAAAAACAACACTTTCTGCCCTGTAGCGGGTAAATATTAAGTTAAAAATATGCCGCTTTTGCTGGGATATAGTACATTTTCTGGGCATTCCGAAAACATGCACATCTGAAAATTGACGATTTTTTATTTATGACGTTCTTAAAAGGAGTGAGCGACATATGTAATTTAATAATTAAATATTTGACAGTGATAAAATTAAATTGATATTTAATACTAGGCGAAACAGTTATTACGAAGAACAATCAGTTGGAACAATTTTGGTTAGTTAGAAAATTAAGGCTGGATATTCGATAGGCCTCAACTTCATTTTCTTCAAACCCAGGTAACATTTGACGTGATTGAATGTTTTACTTAAAACACAGGTTTTTTATTGAAAAAATCAGTTTTTCTTCGAAATAAATATGTGAGTTAAAAAGAAGAGAGTTCTTGAAAGGTTACAAAAATATATTTAGCCAAATTCCAAAATAAATTGTGCGTAAACACGTGCAGCTACTTGTGCAGCCGGCCGCGTATTGACTTTGTATATTTGTAAACCAAATATTGTATAACTTAGTAAATACCACTTTTTCTTCAAATCTACTGCTACACGCATTTCGATGCATTCCGCATCATTTTCAAACACCGTCGAAACACGTGTCACAGTGGATTTTAAGAAAAAGTGGTTTTTACTAAGTTTTACATTAATAAAAAATGGATAGATTTTACCACAAAGTGACTTTACAATATTTGGTTTATCATAGTTCTAATAATTTTGTATTCCCCAGAATTTGGTTACAGAGAAGCGCCTTTGAGTTTTAATAATATTTTACGAACTTTTTTTTCTTTTTTTTTGTTCCATCCAGGAATATATGTAAAGCCCTTAATTTATAATTAATGAAGTTAAAATATCGAAATTCTTGGCTTTTGAAATGGTTTTAGAATAAAAGCAGATTAACGTAACAAATTAAAGGTTTGGGAAAAATATTTTTATACCAGACGATTCTGGATAAAGAAGCTGGGCAAGCTTTAAAGATTACCCAGGAACAGGGCTTGGAATTCGTCTTACCTACTAAGATTTTAAAACGGGGATTAGTAACCACCACAGAAATATAACCCGGAAACTGTTTTTAGGTTATTTCATTGTATTGCATTTTACGGAATATTTCGAAATTTTGAGTATTTTTACTCCAAGGCCAAATTATGAATTACTTATAAAACTCAGAAATCCATAAAAACCTAAATTCTAATAATAATTTATTAAATAATATGTTGTTTCAAAATTCTTCACCTTTGCTTTCCATTTTTCCTTTATTTTCAAACTCTGCCCCCTTGACTAACCCCCCTCCAACTTGCCCCTCTCCTTATAAATAGAATAGTTTTTTATTTTATATTTTAGTTATTATTCAGACCTGACGATGGAAGTTTGGCTTTCGAAACTAGTTGTCATTGATAAACTCAAGTGGTATAAAAACAAGTGTTTCCTTTATCATTTTAACATGTCTTACCACAAAGTAAATGCAGAAAAAATAAATGAAACACCTTTAATCTGTTCCCAGCATTCACCCTCCTTTCTTTATTTTTATAAAACTTTCCATCCCCCAGAAAACATCTTCTTCTTCTTGGTGAATGCCTTGTGGCGTATTTTTAAGAGAGATTAGCCTACTACGATGTTGATTCCAAGCTGTCAATCCATCTCTTTGGTGGTCTGTCCGGGAGTAAAGTGATAACTTAACCAAGCCTATGAAGGTTGTAAACCCTGTGAATGCTCAGACTTCCACATTCTTCATCTATATTGAGATGCTAAAAATGTAAAAAAATAACCCCTAAGTGGAGATAATCCAGATTTGTGAACGAGTATTTGGACACACTCAAAATATTGCAAAGTGTGTTAATTGTGAAGCCACGGTCGGGGCTGTACGTGTGTTCACGCCCGATTTTTTAAAAGAAAATGTATTGGACATTTTTTGTTTTTTAGAACATGTATACATTTAAAATATATATATATATATATATATATATATATATATATACATATATATATATATATATATACATATATATATATTATATATATATATATATATATATATATATATATATATATATATATAAATATGTATATATATATATATATATATATATATATATATATATATATATATATATATATATATATAAATATATATATATATATATATATATATATATATATATATATATATATATATATATATAATATATATATATATATATATATATATATATATATATATATATATATATATATATATATATATATATAAATATATATATATATATACATATATATATATATATATACATATATATATATATATATATATATATATATATATATATATATATATATATATATATATATATATTTATATATTTATATATATATATATATATATATATATATACATATATATATATATATATATATATATATATATATATATATATATATATATATATATATATATATATATATATATATATATATATATATATATATATATATATATATATATATATATATGTATATATATATATATATATAGATATTTATATATCTATATATATATATATATATATATATATATATATATATATATATATATATATATATATATAATAATAATATTGAACTCCTTACCTTTCAATAACTATTTTCTTTTCAAAACCGAAGATTATTCCGAAGAAAAACTTATTCTTTCAATGCAAAAACGGTGTTTTAAGAAAAGATCAATTACGTAAAATGTTACCTGGATTTAGAGAATATTAAGTGGCGACTTTATGAATGCTGGGCCTTAAAATCAATCGACCGAACGGGTAGAAATACCTTTCCCGTCCTAAGTGTGTTGTGATATGTGTGCTTTGTTGAGATGTGCCGTCTTGTGATATGTGAGAGTAATTCTAAAATGCGTAGATAATCTTTAAATATTAAGATATTGTACAACATTTTGAGTGTGTCCAAATACTTGTTTACAAAATCTGGATTATCTCCAATTACAGGAGTTATTTTCATATTATTTTTTGACATCTCATCAAAGATGAAGAACAATATGGAAGTCTGGGCATTTATGGGGCTGACGACCGTCATAGAATTCCAAGAATTTGAGTAGTGTGGTTGTCAATAATGGGTAGAATTGGTGAATGTTACACGTGTGTAAAGTGATCACTTAAACCAGCCCATATTCTTCTTCATCTGATGAGATGTCAAAAAATAATATTAAGATATTGTAACAAAGCATGGATCACCATGCAGATGCTAAAGACTTGTATAATTTTGGCATCGCGAACGGATGTTCCAAGTAAGGCGCAAGGATCGTCACTCCACATCCTTACTCCGTATCCTCGTGACGTCAAGAGTTGGCGTACGTGCTGCCAACCAGGTTAATTGCGGTGGCTGCTTTCCGAAAGCGTCTTAATGATTTCCCGAAGACTTGTGGGGACGACATCCTGACTGGCGCCAAGGCCGCGCCATGCAAATGGACGAACAGCCGAGTGGAAGTGAGGCGCGGAAGTGTGTCATGTATCTTTGTTATGGTGCGCACATTCAGAGGTTACAGTGGCGAGCATTGAGTTGAGAAATTAGAGCTACAACATTTTGAGTGTGTCCAGATACACAAATCTGGATTAACTCCAATTATAGGAGTTATTTTTCATATTATTTTTTGACATCTCATCAATGATGAAGAAGAATATGGAAGTCTGGGCATTTACGGGGCTGGCTGCTTATTATATTTAATTACACAAATTATGCTTGATTTTATTGTTAACTAAAGTACATCAGGGTACCAGATCAGATTGTGTCATAACCGTCTAGTATAAATGTCGTAAGTATAAACGAATTGTTAGAACTGAGCCTGGTTTGATTGAAAACATGGCTTGCGCTGTGTGAATTGAATCAAGCCCTCACTAAACCAAAAATTCGATACGGCCATGTGATTTTATGCCTAATGAATAGTCTCATTCCACATTTCGCTCACTCCTTTCAACAACGTCATATCGCTCACTCCTTTGAAAGAACTGTTCTTGAAGAAGTCAATCGTCATAAAAAATCGTCAATATTCAGTTTTGCATGTTTTTGGAATGCCCAGAAAATGTACTATATCCCAGCAAAAGTGGAATATTTCTAACTCAATATTTACCCGCTACAGGGCAGAAAGTGTTGTTTTTGCATTTTGAAGAAATGGTATTGTTTAATTATTTTTTGAAACATTCTAAATATTTTTTAAATGAAGAAAAAACCTTCAGGTTTTACCTAAAAAGATCTGTTGCACGGTAAAAAGTGGCTAGGTATTTATTTTTAATATGATAAATTGTTTTATATTTTTAAACTTTAAAAACGTTCTCCTGAAAAATCGAGTATTTTGATTTATGACGTTCTTGAAAGGAGTGCGCGATATATGAAATAACTTGATTTTTCAGGAGATTGTTTTTAAAGTTTAAAAAATATAATAAAATGTATTAAATAAAAATATCAAGCCACTATTGAACTTTTTACTGTGCAACAGATCTTTTTAGGTAAAACCTGAATGTTTTTTCTCCATTTAAAAAATATTTGGTAAATTAAAAAAAAATATTAGACAATACCTTTTCTTCAAAATGCGAAAACAACACTTTTTTCCCTGTAGCGGGTAAATATTAAGTTAAAAATATACCGCTTTTGCTGGGATATAGTACATTTTCTAGGCATTCCGAAATCACGTACAACTGTAAAATGACGATTTTTGATATATGACGTTGTTGAAAGGAGTGAGCGATTTGTCCGAGTCCTATTTGACAGGTAGAATGGCGAAACATATCGGCCGATAAACTACATGGTGGCGCAAAATTAATTACACTATTGGTAGATGTAATCATATTTTAAATGGCGTCGTACATCAATCATATTTGAGATTTTTGAACAAGCTGCAAATATGTATCAACATTAGAAAATACTGATAATGTGACCATCGACATATTTAATGATAGCACGGAGAAATACAAGAGGAGAAATCAAATTTCAAATTGATTTCACCAATCTGGTGGAGTCTTGAATTTCGTACCTTATGTAGCATAGTTAAATTTCATTTTTAATTTTTACTTTTAATTATAATTTTAATTTTTCTTACTTCATTACTTTTAATTGTTATTACCCTTTTTTTACAACCAAATTTCTATTCTAAATATATGTATTTAACCCGCACCTTTATTGTTTCTGTAAGCTTGTTGTGTTCCCATCTAATTGATGAGAAACATCAAAACTATTTGTATTGCACTGTATTTCGTTTATTGTAATACGTTTTTCATTGTTTGTGAACCATAAATAAATAAACAAATAAACACTGGCGGTAGCCACTTGACGGATATCATCTTTTCCACTTAACAGAACAAAATTGTAAAGGTCCCAGTAAAGATGTCTATCACTCAAAATCTTTTTATTTTATTTTTACAAACTTTGTAAAATATAATAACTTTGTTTTAACCACTTTTTATTGGTACACTTTTTCCAACCGGTTTCGACAAGAACCTTGTCATCATCAGGGTTTATGAACTAATTCTAAAACATTGAAATACTCATAGTTAGGTTATAGTTAATTACCCTTCCCTTACGATGCCAAAAACTTCCACGCACTCCGTACACCATATGAAAATGTGATTTAAAAAACGGGAAAAAACTCCTAAATGTTGCTTTTATTAAGCATTGCGCAGCGAATACGTCCACTCCGGACGACAACTTGTGGGCTACAAATGGAATCATCCAAAAACAGTATGAAGCCGCGCGCGCATACGAATTATTTTTAGTTTTTGTTTAGTAAAAAATCTTGTTCTCCTGAGAGCCTTAATCAAGCTTGCCTCATTTACAAGGCATCAGGTTCGCGCCGCCCAGGACGACCACTGCTGACAATTCGTCGGCAGTTCTCGTCAGAACTTCGGGACGCGGATCTGACTTGGGAGGATGCAAGGGAGCAGGCAGCCGACAGAAAAGCCTGGAGACAGTTTGTGGACTCCGTATGCTCCACCTAGGGAGCGGATATGGTTTAATAAAAAAAGGTTATTAAAAAAATAATTGGATGATTAATTTTGCGCCATCTAAAACTTGTTAGTATACTGCAGCTATTTTTTTTATAACTTTAAAATATTATTGACGTATGACGCCATTTGCAAAAATTCTTGCATCTTCCGATAGGGTGATCAATTTTGCGCCACCCTGTGGTAATTATGTCTTTAACTTGGTTTATTGTTACTAGCGCTGTAGAGCGCTCGCGCCGAGGTACGTATAATGGGCGCAATATAAACCCGTAATGTCTCACACTGGCTTTGATTAAACGGCTAAACTTTAACCAGGACATTAAATTATGCACATTGAGAACCGACACATTGGCATTCGGCCGGGGAGTGTGGAATGCGACTCCGGGATTAAGAATTTATGCATTCGTAATGAAAAGCTCAGAGCTTTTGACAGAGATATTAGTATAAAGTTCAAACTTGGACGCACAAGCTGCGATTATATTTACTTTTATATTTCACTCTATTGTATTTATATTTATAGTCCGCCTCCGTAGTGTAATGGTCATCACGCTCGGCTACCGTTCTGGAGGTCCCGGGTTCGATTCCCAAGGGGGTCAATTAAATATAAGTGATTTTTTTCACTCTAATATTTATTCTATTTTACCCTGGACTGGTACCTGAAGCGGAGGGCTGATCACCTTTCCTTCATGTATAAACGATCAAGATAACACTGTGTTTATATGAAGCAGTGCCCTATGCACCATTGGGGTGCGGATAAGGGTTTTATTTTATTATTTTATTATATTTCAACAAAACTTCAAATATTTGGGAATTAAATATTTCAATAAACTCCATAAAGAAATTAAAAAATGGAACATATAAAAATTCTTAAGAAAAAAATTAATGCCCATTATGCCCATATAAATCTTGAAAAAAAAAATGTAAAAAAGGCTATTATACCATTAATTATATAAAACATTAAACCATGAGTGTCCCTCTCCAAGCACAAGAGCTCAGTCTCTTTTTTTGGAAAGGCACAGCGAACCTAAAACTAAAAGTTTGCCATATGTATAAATGTTTAGAATATGTATTATGTTATGTTACTTAAAGTAATTATATTAAATAATATATATATATATATTTTTAAATCCAAAATGTTAGCAATGTTTTGATTCGGAGCTAACATCATATGGTACAAGTGAAAGAGTAGCTGCTCAATAAAAAATTTCTTTAATCTCATCAATAGATGTCTCTAGTGAAATTCTTGTGATTCAAGCACTATGTTTCGAAATGTGAACCATTTTTAACTTCTATAATTTTAAGAATTTGAATAGTGTGATTATCAGTCTTGGGTAGAATTGGCGAATGTAAAGTGTAACATTCACCAATTCTATCCATTATTGACAACCACACTACTCAAATTCTTGAAAGTTCTGTATATATGAACCAATTTTGAAACATTGTTCTTGAATCATTAGAACATCACTAGAGACATCTATTGGTGAGATGAAAAGAAACTTTTTATTGAGCAGAAACTCTTTTATTAGTATGTGAGATCCGAATCCTGGATTATAATCACACACATGAGAAACGCCAGAAAATATTATTTACACTTTTATCATTTTAAGCTTATAATTTGACCAGATAATTTGTTTACAACACTTCAAACTCAAAATGTTGTAAATAAATAAACATTTGTAACGTTTTTTAAGGCATTGAAGTGATGCTGTGATTTTTTTATGTCAATTTCCTTTCTAGACACTATTTTCTGACATTACACATGTTTTCAATGTAAAACAAGATGAACTCGCTTTTTTACGATTCACATCGTGTATATGTCGTTGACCAAATAGAGCTCATTTTCCCTTGGACTGAATAAAATTTGAGAAACCTGCGGAATTAGTATTCCGTTTCGGTCAATTTTAAATGCGACAGGAAAAAGACCCTTGGCGACAATCAATGCTACTTTTGACGGTCTTTTTTCAAGCCATCTTGTGAATCGAAGAAATTCATCTTAGCAATTTCCTATAGCAATAAATAGTGTAGTTGTTGTTTTTTTTTAATGTCCGCCTCTTTATCGAAGAATTAAACAATTTGAAAAACATGGCACGATCAGGTATGCCAAATACTTGAAAGTGGTCAGGTTAGGAGTCTTAACAATCGGCGGGTATGTATGAGGAGATGCATGAACGTGGAAGAGGCGAAGAATGTTTGCAAAGACAGAGTGGTGTGGCGTTTTATTCTCTATGCCTACCCCTGCGTGGAAGCGGCGTGATGGTTAGTTAGTTAGTTTTTTTTAAACAACTTTGACTGCAGTGCATAATGTTTTGGGTTCTATTTCAGACAGGTTTTACATTTAAAAAAATAATAATTCAATAATAACCATTTTAATACACACACACAAATATATAATAAATATACATATTTACAATATATATATATATATATATATATATATATATATATATATATATATATATATATATATATATATATATATATATATATATATATATATATATATATATATATATGTGGTTGGTTATTGAAGTGAAATTAAAGATGCTTTACTTTAATTCATCGTTTTGTAATACAGGTCACATTGTTTGCCATCTCATACTTATATGCAATCCCTATATGTCAGCAGCTTACGAGAAAGAAACCATATAAATGATCCACGATTATTCATACATATTTGTTTTTGTTATACATAATTATGTTTACAATGTATCACAGCTTGCATAGTTGTCTTCACAATGTGTGTGTAAACTGCATACGCAAAATTCCTAGCTTCATTTACTCATACCTGCATTTGTGCATTCAGAATGTAGTGCGACGCATTCGCACGTAACGCTATCAAGGCTTCTTTGTGACATACTAACAGATTGACAGACGCCGAACCAAATGTAACACAATGGCAAGAAATAGCCAATTACTTGGCTATTACTAGAATAATATGGAAGTCTGGGTATTTACAGGGCTTACGACCTGAAGTGGATGGTTAAAAGATCACTTTACACACGTGTAACATTCACCATTCTACCCATGATTGACAACCAAACTAATACTCTTTTATCATTCATCGTTCACTTTGTGTACAACTTCGAGACTACCGGTTTCGGCATAATTATTCCATCATCAGATCAAATGTAGATTAAAATGAAATTGTTACGGTCTGAAATTGTCCGTACCATACCACAAAGTTAACAGTGCTTTTAATATACAAGAAAAATAGACAATAACACTTTCCAGATTTTGGAAGTCATACATACATATATGATCAATCTCATGACGTTCCATGATTGGACTCATAACAGCCATCTATGATTGGATTTACAAAGCTTTTATTCTTCATCTATGTTGAGATGTCAAAAATGTAAAATAACTCCTGAGAGGAAAAACTCTCGAAGCACGAAACTCGTGCAACATTCACCAATTCTACCCATTATTGACAACCACGGTGGTTGTCTATAATGGGTACAATTGTTGAATGTTACACGTGTGTAGAGTGATCACTTAAACCAGCCTATGACGGTCGTCAGCCCCGTAAATGCCCAGACTTCCATGTTCTTCTTCATCTTTGATGAGATGTCAAAAATAAGTTTAATTTTTTAATAAATCTACATGTCATTCCATAAAGTTAATGCCAAACCAATAAATAATACACATATATTAGAAATAATAATATATTTTTTTCTATCTTTTCTATTTAACTAGACTGAGCAACAGCGGCGCTTGGTTGGATACAGCCATAAATAAATGTATATAGTATCATTAAGTACTCAAGCTTTGCAAAGCTTATTTGGAATCTTGTCTACTGTCAGGAAACCATAATATATAACCACATTATCAAACATTTTCTTTCAACATGGCTTCGGGTGCCGATGTTAAATTCGCGCAAACTATGGCACAGTGATTTCATTATATTTTCAGAGGTAATGAAACATCACCCACGACCGTCTCGCTCTGTCACGAGACGGAGTTATGTATGACACAAAATGATAGAAAACTTTTGCGAACGGTGACATAAGGTAGCAATAATACAGTAAAACCTCGATATAACGGACCTCTATGTATAGAATAAAATAACAAGTATGTAATCATTTCCACATAAATTTTATTTTACCAGCAACCGGGTTTCGTCGTAACCGACATCATCAGACTTATGTGAGGCTAGAGAAAATTCTATGTTAGATACACGACAAGGCAAGAGTTAAAAACCATTTTTTATATGATTTTTCTGTCAAAATGATTTGAAATTGAATGAGTTTTAGTATTGTATTGTAATAATAATTACATATAAGTTATGGTAAAGGTTTTAGGCATGATTTGATATAATTTTATGTTAGAAATGGATTTTGTATGTGAATTTAAATAATATACGTTTAATTAAATCTGGAAACGTTGATTGAGGACCTCTTCTACTGCTCATTTTAATGGCAGGAGAAGAGTCAGAAGAAGTCAAGATATAATGGATCCCTATTTAACGAACTTCTAATATAACGGAAAAAATCCAGTAATTTTTTTTAAACCTCCTGTTAATATGATACATGCTTAAATTCAAGTGTCAATGTAATAAATTTTTTAGCGGCTATGATAATCACAACATACGTCTAGCACTAGAATTTGAGAAATAACGCCATCCTACTCGTAGACTGCATCTAGAACGCCTCCAAAAATGAAGTTATCAGTGGTAAAATTAAATATATCTCGACGATCTAATAACAATTACTAACTATCTGTAAGATTAGGAAGTTCAATTATATCATACACATTTTTGTAATTTTAGAGAGTTGATTAAAAAAAAAACAGCAAACTTCAAAAGTGCAAACAAGACTTGATTCCTTGTTCAAAGCACGATTACCGAAAGCAAGCGCGTCGATATCAAACAGCAACGTCACTTCACGACGAGTGTCCGAAGGCAATGAATATAATTTTGTTTGTGGATTGTTTATTTATATCTAAATACAGTGTTCATATTTAAAAAATAAATTACTTAATTTTTTAAACCCTTTTTTTTATATAACGGACTTTCGGCTTAAACGGACAACTCCTCCCCCCAATTGGTCCGTTATATCAAGGTTTGACTGTAATTATACTTTAATTATGGTATGATCTCATAAGAATGACAATAGCAGGTTCCACGGAATCCAAAACGTGTTGGCAGGTTTGCGGTGGTCTGAATGTTACCAAATTAGGATGCATTTTATTTATGTTTAATTCTTATATTTATTTTACGTAGGTCACTGGTCGAATACAATAAAAGTGAAAAAAAAACCATTAGTTGCTTTAGTTGAGAGCTGCATTTATTATTTAATTTGCTTATTATGACTATAAGGTATATAGATCAATACGTTGATAATTGTGTCATCTAGCTAAGAAAATGTTATATTTAATCTGTGTTGGGAACAGGAAGGATAAACCAATGTAGGCTAATCAGGAATTTCTCAGCATTTTCTCATCGCTGAGAGAAAATCAAATTAAACTCCTCAGGAGGAGTCAGACTGTTGACTATCATCAAAAGGCTTTCCGCTCCACAAGAAAACGGTTCAGCATTTTGTGTCCTAGCTTGTTTTATGGTACCAATGTCCACTATTTTTATCATATATGAATTTATGATACCTCTAGTGAGAGTTCCTTATGAACTAACACTGATCCGATGTTGGATAGGTCCTCGTCCAAGCTGTTCAGTTGGTGTTTTATTATACATATAAACGGCATTTCCACCAAGAAATATCAATTAAATTTTTTAATCTATTGTACTTAATAGTTATATCGACATTATGACATTAAAAATTTAGATATATTTAAGTTTTTTTTTTTTTTTCAAAGGAAATCCAATCAAACAACTGCTTTATAGAATATTATGGGAATCTCCAAGTGATTTGAAAAGAGATCAATGAACTTTTCCACGTGTGATCGAAATAAAAACAAAACGCTTAAGTATCCATTTCCGGTTACACAACGTGTCGTTAGTTTGGCTTTAAGTGTTTTAACCCTAGAAACACTTTGGCTGGAATTGATCAGATTTACAACACTTTTATAGCCGACACTGCATCTTCTCTGATCCCCCTTAACTCTGTCCGACCCGCCTGTCATCGATCGCCTCGTAAAGTGTTAACTATAAACACTGCAAATGGAGATTGCTTACTTTTTCGAAGTATCACGAAGTCAGAGATGTTTTATTAGTCAGAAACATATTGGTTATTCCGTTATTTTGAATTATATTGATGTGTAGCAGTCGTGAGATGTATACGTGTGTTTAAATGAAGCTATATTCTCTTTTTTTTTAAGACGATAAATCGCTCACTCCTTTCAAGGACGTCATAAATCAAAAATCGTCAATTTTCAGTTGTGCTTGTTTTCGGAATGCCCTGAAAATGCCCTGAAAGTGTTGTTTTGCATTTTGAAGAAAAGGTATTGTTTAGTTATTTAAAAAAATATACTTTCATAATATTTTTCAAATGGAGAAAAAACATTCAGGTTTTACCTAAAAAGATCTGTTGCACAATAAAAAGTTCAATAAGTGGCTTGATATTTATTTTTAATACATTGTATTACGTTTTTAAACATTAAAAACATTCCCCTGAAAAATCAAGTTTTTTGACTTATGACGTTCTTGAAAAGAGTGAGCGAAATGTGAAATGAATAAATTATTACGCTTAAAAAATATTTTTTATTATTGTATATAATCAAGGTTTAGTGAAAGATGCGAAGAAGAGAAGGTGGACATGGTTGGGACATGTCCTTAGAATCCCACCTGAGAGCATCAACCCCTCATGTCTCTTCTTCCAACCCCGAGGATTCCGGCACCCCGGAAAGCCGCTGACGACCATATACCGACTATACTCAGCGGAACTTCGAGACGCCGGACTGACCTGGGAGGAAGCCTGGGAGATGGTGCGTGACAGAGCAAATTGAAGACATCTCGTGTTAGCCATAAGATCCACTTAGTACGCGAACATGGATATATTTAGAAGAAGTAGACTCGAGAGTGGCTCGATGATTTAGGGACCACAGGAGCATAAGTACTCTCTTATGGTAGAGAAAGTCCAAAAGAAGTTTCTGAGGTATCTCTACATGAGAGAGTACGGCTATTATCCTTGGCTCTACCCGACCGAATTTCTCCAGGGTATGCTTGGCTACAATAGTTTAGAGACTAGAAGAAATGTGTATTTGATTACGCATTTTTATCGATTGTTGCGCAGTATGATCGATAATCCTGAAATTATCCGGAGCATTGGTCTGCATGTTCCCGATAGTTTCCTTAGACAGCGTCGGCATAGACTGTTTCACTCTTCCTACAGGCATAATCATCAGCATCTTTTGCCATTTTCATAAAATAACCCGTCAAAAATACATACGATTAAATTATGGAGAAATAAAATTTATTTAAAAACCCAGAAACCCAGATTTGTAAACAAGTATTTGTATTCACAGCAATTTGGACACAGTCAAAAGGCTGTGAATACAATTATAAGTTAAAAAAATCTATTTTATTTATATTTGAAGAACTAAGTTTGTGATTTTCCATTTTATAATTAAAATGTAACTTTGTTTTAAAATCACTGTAAATATTTTATTATAACTTAATTATAAAGTCTACCGGTTTGGAAGCTAACCGCTTCTTTAACAAGACTGATTAATACTCAGTATAATAATAAGTATTAATCAGTCTTGATAAAGAAGCGGTTAGCTTCGAAACCGGTAGACATTATAATTAAGTTATAATAAAATATTTATTGTAATTTTTAAATAAAGTTACATTTTAATCATAGTTATTACTAAATACTATTGTAAAAATGTCGCTGAAATATCGCTTCGGGCTACGAGATGCGAGGTACTGCTCGGCATATTTATCTTGTGTGCAAATATATTTAGTTTTGAATATTGAAAGCGTTAACTTTGTAGATCATATTGATATATAATTTGAGAAATAAAAATACTTTTGAATAAATTTTTGATTAAATTAAATCCTGAAGAGGGAAACAGGTTGTTGCCGAAACTAGTTGGCTGTTAATAAAAATTTAAGTGGATCAAAAAACAAAGTATTTTTAGTTTAAAAAATAATATATGCATAAATATTACTTATACGACTTTTGCACCAAGATTATTCGGTGTTAATTTAGATCAGAGATATCCCTATAAAGACGTGCTGATATTTTAATGTTTGTATCATGCGTGTATTCAATTTCACGTGGGTGTTACGATTACCTAATCTTAAATCATCCTGAAATGGAATCAGACTATTTAATTTTATTTTATTTATTATATTTTCATTCGAAGTTATACACAATGCATAAATATATACTTATATCACCCACGAGAAATGTCAAGACTGAAAAATGAAACGATTGTTCAATAAAAATAAAATGTCTAAGAACTAAATAAAATAATATTTACATACACATTTTGCGATATGCTATAACAAGCGAATACTTGATTTTTCAGTTACTCGTTTTTTTTGTTTCTTTAGTTAGCTTATATTATATTTAAAACAAACTATTATTACACTAAATTTATAACCTATATATATTTACACCTTCTTACAGTAAAAAATTTTTCTTTTTTAAATTCTTTTCATTCTTCATCCATACTCTGTTATTTTTTGTTTGAAGTCTTAGCGTTAAGTCAAATTTTTATGAAATTAATGTAACTGAACAGCTTCTTGTATTATTTAGAGATTAAACTCACTATAACTTACCATCATGCTTCCTTAACGGAGGGATGGGCAGAAAGAATAGAATAAGAAAATTTATGTAGTTAAAGAATTTGTCTAAAATTTGAGTAGTACGGTTTTTAATCATGGGTAGAATGGTAAATGTTGTACGACCGTTCTGAATTATCTTTCTAGCAAGATTTTAATTCCGAATAATGTTGCACCTGTGTAAAGTGGTCACTTAACCAGCCTACGACAAGTCGTAAGCCTTGTAATGTATAAATATATATGTATATATATATATATATATATATATATATATATATATATATATATATATATATATATATATATATATATATATATATATATATATATATATATATATATATATATATATATATATATATATGTATATATATTTATATATATATATATTTATAAAATAAAATAAATAAAACCCTTATCCGCACCCAATGGTGCATAGGGCACTGCATCATATAAACGCAGTGTTATCTTGATCATTTACACATGAAGGAAAGGTGATCAGCCCTCCGCTTCAGGTACCAGTCCAGGGTAATATTGAATAAATATTACAGTGAAAAAAATCACTTGTATTTATTTTATCCCCCTTGGGAATCGAACCCGGACCTCCGGAACGGTAGCCGAGCGTGCTGACCATTACACTACGGAGGCGGACAAATATATATATATATATATATATATATATATATATATATATATATATATATATATATATATATATATATATATATATATATATATATATATATATATATATATATATATATATATATATTTATACACACAGACACACACCAGTATTTTAAAAAAACATTTAACGTGGTAAAATGTTCATTATTTTCATGTAGTTATCTCGCATACATAAAAAAGCGTCTAGCAAAAGGTGTGATTGCCTTTTGGATTCTCGAAGGACAAGGATAAACCTTACAAGTGACGAACAGTCAACGTATAGTAAAATAAACTGTACAAGAATGTCTAGAATCCTTTTTTGTATATAAAAATAAATATATAAGTACCAATCATTTTTTGCTGAAAATACCTTATGACCGTTCTGAATTATCTTTCTAGCAAGATTTTAAAATGAAGTCATTAACTGTTTTAAATGAAAACGCAATTCCGTACACGAAATTTGTATCCGAGTATTACAAACCATATCTTAGAATTACATTTGATGTATCTTTGCAATTTTATAACAGAATCTCTTAGTGCTGCTATATATTACGTTGTAATAATTTCCATTATGTAGAATAAGGCTCACCATATTATTAGCTGAAAAAAATATTTAATAAAAGACAGTTTAATATTTGTAAAATTCGAACGAGGATAACATATGAAAACTCGAAAATTCGGCACGAAGTAGCAATAGTTTTTATTTAATTTAACTAACTAACTAACTAACCATCACGCCGCTTCCCCGCAGGGGTAGGCAGAGAGAATAGAGCTCTACACCACTCTGTCCTTGCAAACATTCTTCGCCTCTTCCACGTTCATGCATCTCCTCATACATACCCGCCGATTGTTGCGATTCCTAACCTGACCACTTTCAAGTATTTGGCATACCTGATCGTGCCATGTTTTTTTCGGTCTTCCTCTGCTTCTTTTCCCACTAACATTCGCCTCATAAATTTGTTTTACCGTTCTTTCCTCACTCGTTCTACATGTCCAAACCATCTCAGCACACCTTTCTTAATTTTATCGATAATGCTTATCTCAGCTTTGCATTCCTTCCTTATTTCACTATTCGCACATCTATCATACATCGTTTTGTCGCACATTGTTCTGAGAGATCGCATTTCGACTGCATTCATTCTACTTTCATCCTTTATTTAATTTGATATTACTTTATTATGTTTAATAATTTGGTCCAGCCCTGGACTCTGAGACAGAATGACAATTTGGTTCCAGACCTAGCGAAGCCTTCTCTGAGTCGTTGTTCCGCCACGTTTGTGCCGCGGCACACTGGTGTACCGTGGTGATTAGTTGGTGTGCCGCGGAAAAATGTCTAGTTTTATGAAAAAAAAAATTGCTCTAAATTCTGATTGACTGTGCTCAGTTAAGTAGGCTCACATTTCGCATTAAACATAATATGTTAAATATACTACCATAATATGGTAAATATGCACCTCTGAAATTTACTTAATTTTTTAGTGTACCTTGAATAGAAAAAGTTTGCGGAACACTGCTCCAAGGGATCAGTTTCAAAAACGTTTTTACGGTATTGAATCTGCTCTCCTTCAATTTGAAACATTATTTTTACACATTGTTGATATCATCCAATTTGGAAACCTATGCTTTATATGTAGAATACAAATCGCTCACTCCTTTCAAGAACGTCATGAATCAAAATACTTGATTTTTCAGGAGAACGTTTTTAAAGTTTAAAAATATAACACAATGTGTTAAAAATAAATATCAAGCCACTTACTGAATTATTACTGTGCAACAGATCTTTTTAGGTAAAACCTGATGGTTTTTTCTCCATTTGAAAAATATATAGTTTATTTAAAAAATAATTAAGCAATACCTTTTCTTCAAAATGCAAAAACAACACTTTCTACCCTGGAGTGGGTAAATATTAAGTTAAAAATATGCCTCTTTTGCTGGAATATAGTACATTTTCTGGGCATTCCGAAAACATGCACAACTGAAAATTGACGAATTTTGATTTATGACTTTCTTGAAAGCAGTGAGCGAAATGTTAAATTCGATATTCATCCAGAATTAAAATTGAGTGAGTCTAGTGCTTATCAATTAATTATTCAAAAGCTTCACGTAATGAGTTGCTCATGTGGATGAAAAAGCTTCGTCAATATAGGGCGGTAATTGGTAATTTCACCTCATCGTTCGAAAACCGGGTCGGTGGCATCTCATTTCACCCTTTCGCTAATTAAAGTTATTTCTGGAATGCAGAGGATGCTCTCGGTTCAATAAATGTCTCGGTAATGAGCACTGTGAAGGCTGAACACTTTCCTTATAAGGGTCTGCGTCGGAATGGATGCCCTGCGAGTTTTTTTCAAAAGTTGATCGGGCTGAAATCGACCATTGACAACATCGGCGATTGATACTCTTTATGAGTATTTATATATTTATATATACCTCCGCCTCCGCCTCCGTAGTGTAATGGTCATCATGCTCGGCTACCGTTCTGGAGGTCCCGGGTTCAATTCCCAGGGGGGGTCAAATAAATAAAAGTGATTTTTTCACTCTAATATTTATTCAATATTACCCTGGACTGGTACCTGAAGCGGAGGGCTGATCATCTTTCCTTCATGTGTTAACGATCAAGATAACACTGCGTTTATATGATGCAGTGCCCTATGCACCATTGGGGTGCGGATAGGGGGTTTATTATTATTTATTTATTAATGTAATATTTAAAATATAGCTTGCATAAATTCTTAATGCTTAAGAAGTAGAGAATGTTGACTGTTATGCAGTGTATTCAGTAATCACTTAAACCGGCCAATTAAAGATCGTAAGCTTTATAAATTCGCAGATTTCCATATTTCTAAATAATAAAAAATAATAAAAAATACCTTTTCTTCAAAATGCAAAAACAACACTTTCTACCCTGTAACGGGTAAATATTAAGTTAAAAATATGCCGCTTTTGCTGGGATATAGTACATTTTCTGGGCATTCCAAAAACACGCACAACTGAAAATTGTCAATTTTTGATATATGACATTGTTGAAATGAGTGAGCGACATGTTATGCTTGCAACGTGAAATTACGCATGCAGACGTTCGACGATTCTTGTATGGTCCTTCTTTGGGTTTTTTGAGGACAACATTTCCGAGAAAAAACGTCTCTTAATAATATATTCATTCGCTAATCTACACGTGCATAAATAAAGTTTTACTTATTTATTTAGAATTTGATTATCTCTTTTGATTAAAATAAATACGAGTAGTTCATATAGCTCACTCCTTTCAAGAACGTCATAAATCAAAAAACTTGAGTTTTCAGGAGAACGTAAAAATAACACAATGTATTGAAAATAAATATCAAGCCAACTTATTGAACGTTTTACTGTGCAACAGATTTTTTACGTAAAACCTGAATGTTTTTTTCTCCATTTGAAAAATATTTAGTTTATTTAAAAAATAATTAAAAAATACATTTTCTTAAAAATGCAGAAAAAACATTTTTTGCCCTGTAGCGGGTAAATATTAAGTTAAAAATATGCCTGTTTTCCTGGGATATAGTACATTTTCTGGGCATTCCAACATGCACAACTGAAAATTGACAAATTTTGATTTATGACGTTCTTGAAAGGATTGAGCGATATATTTATTGATTGATTAATTAACCTAATTTCTCCGTGTTTTACTAATATTAACTTATCTTAAATTAGATCTGAAAACTATTGTTTTCGCATAATTACATGTTTTAATTTTATTTACTACACGTCGATAAACATTTGTTTATCTGAGATTAATTTTATAATTTTATAATAAACACTTCAGTACTTTTTTTTTTAATGTTATTTCTACGTAATTACTCATTTGATCTATCAATTAAAAAAAAATGGTTCGTTAAATATTCATGTCAGATTGTCACGACTTGGAGTACGTCAATTGCTCGTGGTACAAATATATATACATATAAATATATATATATATATATATATATATATATATATATATATATATATATATATATATATATATATATATATATATATATATATATATATATATATATATATATATATATATATATATATATATATATATAAATATATATATATATATATATATATATATATATATATATATATATATATATATATATATATATATATATATATATATATATATATATATATAAATATATATATATATATATTATATATATATATATATATATATATATATATATATATATATATATATATATATATATATATATATATATATATATATATATATATATATATATATATATATATATATATATATATATATATATATATATATATATATATATATATATATATATATATATATATATATATATATATATATATATATAAATATATATATATATATATATATATATATATATATATATATATATATATATATTCATTCGAAACCGCAACCCCAATGGTGCATTACATCATATAAACGCAGTGTTATCTTGATCGTTAACACACGAAGGAAAGGTGATCCGCCCTCCGCTTCAGGTCTGGTACCAGTCCAGGGTAATATTGAATAAATATTAGAGTGAAAAAATCACTTATATTTATTAGACCCCCCCTCTGGGAATCGAACCCGGGACCTCCAGAATGGTAGCTGAGCGCGCTGACCATTACACTACGGCGGCGGTTTTTATTATTCACACAAATATTTCATTTTCATACTATTTCTGTGAGCCTAAGAAGGCTCATTGTTAGAATGGGTTTGAACCGAGAAACTCTGACTCAAGAGTCCGCGACTCTAACCACGGGACCACAACACGACACTTGGACGAATCGGAAGGTAAGCGCCAAGTTACTTATCGTGGGATTGTGACAAAACCTCGTAACACCATAACTAAGACGTATTTTTTATAGCTCACTTACAAAACCGGCGATAAAAAAAAACATCGCTCACTCCTTTCAACAACGTAATACATCAAAAAACTTCATTTTTCAGAAGATCGTTTTTAAAGTTTAAATATGTAAGAATATGTATTAAAAATAAATATGAAGCCACTTATTGAACTTTTTACTGTGTAACAGATCTTTTCAAGTAAAACCTGAATATTTTTTCTCCATTTGAAAAATATTTAGTATATTTAAAAAAAAACATTTTCTTTAAAATGCAAAAACAACACTTTCTGCCCTGTAGCGGGTAAATATTAAGTTTAAAATATGCCGCTTTTGCTGGGATACAGTACATTTTCTGGGCATTTCAAAAACAAGCACAACTGAGAATTGATGATTTTCGATATATGACGTTGTTGGAAGGAGTGAGCGATATGTCAAGCATCGCTATTTATGAAATATTTCACCATACGATTATCTGCTCTGTGGCCGCGGGCTGTATTCTGATCTATTCCAATCGCCTCCTAGAACCAATTACGTGCATACAGATGATGGAATGTCATATTAATATGATGAACACATCCATGGCATGAATAATGAATCCACGTTTTTTGGGGATTCATAAATCTCGGTACGAAAAAATGCAGCTCAGTTCAGATTGAATTCCAAAACATATTTTACGTGTGAAATTATGATAACTATCGTGCAGATTTTTGATTTAGGTCTGTGTAAAATTTATGTTAGATTTTTACTGTGAGAAAATAAGCTGTTGGTATACTTTATTTTTGATGAATTATAATGAATGAGAGCGATAAAAGTACATTTAGAATTATCAATCAAAATCGAAAAGTGATTTACTTATGCCAAATTAAATCATTATTACAGTTTAAAATGCTTCATCGTGCTTTATATCTATTAAACATAATAATCGTAAAATCCATTAATCTATTAGGTTACAGTTTACAACATTTTGAGTGTGTCCAAATACGTGTTCATAAATCTGGATTATCTCCAATTATAGGAGATATTTTTCATATTATTTTTTGACATCTCATCATCTCATCGTTTCACCAATAGATGTTTAAAAATTGGTTCATAGATATAGAACTTACAAGAATTTGAGTCGTGTGGTTGTCAATAATGGGTAGAATTGGTGAATATTACACGTGTGTAAAGTGATCACTTAAGCAAGCCTATGACGGTAGTCAGCCCGTAAATGCCCAGACTTCCATATTTTTCTTCAACTTTGATGAGATGTCAAAAAATAATAGTTACAGTTTAATTAAAATATTTAGAAAAAAGTGTTTTGAAATTGTAGTTAAACCTGGGCATTACTTACGCTCAGGTTTGATTGTAATAAAAATACTCTGTTCACAAATATTCAGGCGTGCACCGAAAATTAATACGGGTGTATAGCTTATATTACCCTGGACTGGTACCTGAAGCGGAGGGCTGATCACCTTTCCTTCATGTGTAAACGATCAAGATAACACTGCGTTTATATGACGCAGTGCCCTATGCACCATTGGGGTGCGGATAAGGGTTTTATTATTATTTATAGCTTATATGGAAGGCACGCTCCTGGGTATAAATGAAACCTCTTTAAAAGAGAGCTGGCTTAAGGTCCTGTCATTTTCGAGTGTTTTCAATCAATCAAAATTGAATAAAAAAAAATCTTTGGTGCATCTCTGAGATTTCTTAATTTGGCAGGTGTACCTTGAATAGAAAAAGTTTGCGGAACACTGACCTAGGTGACGTTGTCCGTGATAGAAGGACCTCAACAAAATGATAAGTTGGGATGGAGTAAGGAAGAAGATGCACTCCTTTTTTAAAGTAAAATGCAATGCCTACAATTTCAGTCACTAGGCGCCTCTGGGATAAGTGTAATCCTGTATCCTGGTCTCTCTGCTAGTGTCTTTGAATGATTATTTTTGTCGGAGTATTTCCGGCTGTGGGCGGTTGAGGTAGCTGATAATTCAGTTCCTCACAGTTGTTCCGCAATTATTAATATTGAAATCGATTCACAACTCAAGGTCGGAATTATAATAAATTACAGCAGTGGGCACACAAAGTTACGCAGAAACGAACACACAACCATTGTTGTGTTTATCATTTTATTAAGATATTATTAATTTATCACTACTTTGTAACTTGAATTATTCACTGGCAAACCTTGTTATGTTAAAAAAAATCGTTTTTAAGCCAATGGCGGCAAACGGTAGAATATTAAATCTTCTACCGATTTGAATTTTTTTTAGAGATTTTAGAAAGAAAACTGGATCGGCACAGCGAGTTTTGCAAGGGTATTAATTTTTCTATTCCATTTTATTCAATTGAACGAGTTTTGGCAGATTATGTTAAATATGGAATCAATATTTTTAATTTTCTTCCGATTGTAACCATTTTCTGAATTCTAGTGGAACGGAAGGTCTGCTGATGACAGTCAACAGTCCGCCTTCTCCTGAGGAGTTTTACGTGGTTTCCTCCCAGCAATGAGCAATTGCTGAGAAGTTCCTATTTGACCCACACTAAATTATCCCTCCTGTTCCCAACACAGATTCAAATTAAAACATATTTAATTAGCTAGAAGAAACAAAAATCCACGAAATGATCTATAAACCTTGTACATAATGAGCAGGGTAAATAATAAATGCAATTCCCATCTAAAAAAAAAAACATTTTCTGAAAAACTGAATTTGTAACACTTTTTGAACATAACCTGGTTTGCAAGTGGACTACTCACTTCATATTTGAGGCCCAATTTGCGATATGTCACAACTAAGTTTTTATTAAACCCAGGTAACATTTGAGGTTTTTAAAAACATTATATACAACTTGGTAGACTAAAAAAATCAGTGTTTGATTTAAAAATTAATACTTAAACATTTGACGTCATTGAATATTTTTTCTTAAAATTGAAATTAATATATGGTTTTGAAAAGATAAGGGTTATTGAAAGATTAGCAGTTAACAAACAAAATATATTCTAACACACAAAAAAATCAATATGTATTCTACCCATGATTGACAACCTCACTATTAAAATTTTCGGACCCCTAGATATATGGTATGATTGATCTTTGAAACAGAACATACGAGTATAAGTTCACAACAGCCATCTATGTTGGATTGAGCAAGCTTTTAATTAGCAGATACCCTTTTATTTGGATGAATACAAAATCTGAGCTTTTGGATTATAGTTATAAACTGGAAAACGCCTAAAAACATGATTTAAAATTTCATTTTGTATTTTTAATGCCGCCTCCGTAGTGTAATGGTCAGCACGCTCGGCTACCGTTCTGGAGGTCCCGGGTTCGATTCCCAAGGGGGGTAAAATAAATATAAGTGATTTATTCACTGTAATATTTATTCAATACTACCATGGACTGGTACCTGAAGCGGAGGCCTGATCACCTTTCCTTCATGTGTAAACGATCAAGATAACACTGCGTTTATATGACACAGTGCCCTATGCACCATTGGGGTGCGGATAAGGGTTTTATATATTTATTATTATATAATGATTTGTTAGCAAGTACATACTTTGACACTTAAAATGTTGTGAAATCTCATCTTTTTGGCGGACTTAAAGTCTTCTTACTGTGGATTGACTTACACCATCCTACGACATATACGACGTGTGGATGTTCAACAATAGGTACTCGTGTACATTATTTCAATGTGAATCAGTTCATTGAGTTGCTATGAATGACATATTTGATTTATCGATGAGTTCCATTGTGCAACTACCATCGGCTTTTGCAGTGTGTAGAATCCATGTGTAAGGTCAAATAAAGCAAATTATGTCGAGTCTGCGGGGGCTCTTTCTATTGTATTTTGTAATTGCTTTAAAAAAATATATTAAGCAATCTTTTAGATTTTTGTGTGTAATATTCAAGTCAGGTTTAATCTCTTTGGCAAAAAAGAAGTGATTTATTTCTCGTTAAAGGTCGCGTTGACAAAAAATATATATTGTTATTTCAACACATAATTGATATTTTAGAGAAGAGAAAATAGAAGTTCGGACATTAAATGTAAAATTTTATAGGGTTTATAACCCGGATTATACCAATTTTTGAGTATTTTGATCAAGCCTTAGAAAAGAATCAATAAACGTTAGAATATCATTATATAATAGGTAGAATGTTGAATATATATATATATATATATATATATATATATATATATATATATATATATATATATATATATATATATATATATATGTATATATATATACATATATACATATATATATATATATATATATATACATATATATATATATATATATATATATATATATATATATATATATATTATATTTATATTTATATATATATGTATATATTTATATATATATGTATATATTTATATATATATATATATATATATATATATATATATATATATATATATATATATATATATATATATATATATATATATATATATATATATATATATATATATATATATATATATATATATATATATATATATATATATATATATATATATATATATATATATATATATATATATATATATATATATATATATATATATATGTAAATATGTAAAGGTACATATAATATTCCCGATGAGTAATTTCCATTACTCAAATTGGGATGAAGTTTAGCAAGACTGAAACACAAAGAAAAAAGTAAAAAAAGGTTAAAAAATTGAACAAACACAGGGCTAAATATAAAATACTAAACAATAAACAGGTATAGTAAATAGGCACGTAAAATAATAATGTAAGAAACATGTTTAAAGGAAACAAATGAAAAATATAACTTATCGCTCAGAAAAATATTTTTCCATTAAAGATTTTTTAAGATCATTTATTTTTGATCCCTGACTGGGCTCTATTTTATATTGTATTGTTATAATTTCAATTATGCCATCGAACGCTTATACGTAGTACAGTATGTAAATCAGATGAATTTTAATTTTATACTGTGTGTTGAAATTATTCAGCTCACTAATTTCCCATATGGAGGTTTTTTTTACGACTAATAATGCATAATTCGAATATAAAAGGATATATATATTATTTAAAAATTCCAATTATGCAGTATAATTATATAATGCAGTATCTAACCTTGATCAATTTTATAACAATAAATTATTGCTTCAAGTGTTTTAATTACTCATTAAAGCAAGTAATTTACTTGATCGAATTTTAATTTAATTTATATAAATAATTTTAATTACTTGTTGTTCGGGAAAATTTGTTCAATTTGATGTATTATATTATATAAAACTAATATTAATATATACCAGATAGTATTGCCACAATACATCTGTTTTTTATTGCAAATTTTCAATGCATAACTTATTTATACAATATCATGAATTGATTCGACGGTCACTTTGTCTTTTTCTTCTTTTTTTTTCTAGATCCTAAGGATCTGTTTGTGCTTCCGCTTTTAGCTTTTGGGATGTTGACTCCCAGCTGTCTTTCCACCTTTTGGAGGTCTGCCTGGAGGTCTGCGTCCTTCAGGGATTCCTTAAAGGGCGATACGTGGAAGTCTGTCATGTTACATTCTGTTTACATGATCATTCCAGTATCGCCTTCGTTGTCGTCCTCACCACACTTTGTGATAAAATCTATCCATTTTAAGTTTTACATGTTAATTGAATTAAATCTCAATTTTACAAATTTAAGTTTTATGAATTTTAACGAATTAATTCACCAATTCTGGATATTCATCATGTCCTGCTTTATTTATGTCAATAAAAAATCTTGATAAAAACAACTCTGAATTGAAGCTAAACCTAAAATTTCTACGCACTCATTATACGCAAACTGCCATGTAACCGGTTCCTATTTTTAATAAATACTTTTGATAAGTTTCACGTTTTTAATTGCTTAGTCCGCCAGACGAATGTTCAGTTATTAAGGACTAGAAGGTGCGTTAGTCGTCAAGTTGCGCCATAGTCTGTGCGCGCAATGTGTACTCAATTTTCAGGCAAGATTTTCAATACTACTTTAAATATATTTTTGTAAAATCTATTTTTATTTTGTAAAATACAAATCAACGTCCAATTTTAAGTGAAAAACATGTTTAAAACACGTTAGCTACAACTTATAAAAATGTTACGCTAAGTCTCTCCAAAAAAGAGACTAAGCTCTTGTGCTTGGGGGACTTTCACTCAATATTTATTAATTTTAATTATTTCTTTAATGTTTTCCGCAGATACTTTGCGGCACGTTTTATAAACTTTATAAAATTATATAATTTTGTTTTAACTACTTTTTTATACAATTTAACCAACCGGTTTCGACTAGAACCTTGTCATCATCAGGGTTTATTTTAATTCAAAAAGATTAAAATAATCTCACCAAAAACTTCCACACACTCCGTAAAAATCCTAAATGTACATTTAGGATTTATATAACTTTATAAATTTTTATTAATCAACGATGTAAAACAGTATTTTTTATTTGTATCATTTTTGTGTTTTTCATTTAAATACACATATGTTATAAACGGTATTGATCTTTAAACCAATTATTTATTGAGATCGAAATTCAATATTTTCAATTCCCATATTTTTTAAAGCAGTAATATTACATGGTCGAGTGGCTTCGAGTTGTTTGGGTGTGAAATTTGATCGCAGTTAGTCGCCTCGACGGTCGAGGATTTTAATGTGCCAATTTGCATGGATCGGTTTTTTTCTCGCTAACACTAATTGAATATTATTATGGATTACAGCTTCGATAATTGATTTTATTTTTAAACAAGGAAGTGTAAATAATCGTTAACCTTTTGTTTTCTTCTATGTCTGTGCTTATTTACAAAAAGTAGTCGGCAGTTACTACTTGTATTACTACTACTATCACGCTGTTTCCTACAGGAGTAGGCAGAAATGACGGAACACCACATTCTGCTGTTCTGATATCCTGACACTTGCTAGCTTCCTTCACGACCCATACATCTAGTTATACATGCCCTCCGATTGCGCAGACTTTTGACACCAACAGATTTTAAGTTCTGATTGATCTTTATAAAATGAATAGACTTTGTTTTCACCACTTTTTTTATTCATATAATTCAACCTACAGGTTTTAACAATACTTTGTCATCATCAGAGTTTATTTTAAATATTAAAAAAAAACATTAAAAATATTAGAATACTTTCACAAAAAAACTTCCACACACTCCATAAAAAACCTAAATGTTATTTTAAATGGAAGTTTTTTTGTGGAAGTATTCTAATATTTTTAATGTTTTTTTTATTTATTATTTTGATTTTTTTTTAAACATATTTAAAATGAACCCTGATGATGACAATATATTGTTGAAACCGGTAGGTTGAATTATATGAATAAAAAAAGAGGTGAAAACAAAGTCTATTAATTTCATAAAGATATTATAAAATGTACCACAAAGTATCTGCGGAAAACATTCAAGATCTGATTCATCTGATGGTTTCAAATCTTTCTCTCGGGTCACATTTGCCACGTATCCTTTCTGAGTCGTTCTCCGTTATCCATTCGCTCCACATGTCTATACCACATTGAAGAACTCTTCTTAATCCTTTAAATCATCCCTAGTTCAGCCTTACATTCCTTTCTTGTATCTTCGTTTTTCATTCAGCCATACAATGATTTTCCTGACATTCGTCTGAGACAGCGTATTCTTTAAAGCTTTTTCCGCACCCCAATGGTGCATAGGGGACTGCATCGTATAAACGTAGTGTTTCGTTAACTCATGAAAGAAAGGTGATCAGCCCTCCGCTTCAGGTACCAGTCCAGGGTTATATTGAATAAATATTAGAGTGAAAAAAACACCTATATTTATTTGACCCTCCCTTGGAATCGAACTCGGGACCTCCAGAACGGTAGCCAATTGTGCTGACCATTACACAATGGAGGCGGACAACATATATATTTATAATATTTATATAAATATATATATATATATATATATATATATATATATATATATATATATATATATATATATATATATATATATATATATATATATATATATATATATATATATATATATATATATATATATATATATATATATATATATATATATATATATATATATATATATATATATATATATATATATATATACATATATATATATATAAACACGATGAGCTTTCGAAAAGCATTTCATAGTCTATTTTACTTGCATCTCAGTTGATTCTCGACCCAGTTAATGTAATCACTATGGATAATTGGCAGTCTATTGTAAATAATATACATACCCGTAAATTATATTTGCAAGACAAGATGTCGAGAGAGGCTTCCTCCATTCTCAATTGTTAAAAATTCTGTGCTCATTTTTAGAATACATATTTTGCTACACCGCTTACGGAACAATATAATGTTATTTATTCTTCCGTGGACTGTTGATGTTGATAACTCATCCATCATCGCTGTAACATGGGAGTTGTGCGAAGCAATATTTATGACCGTCAGGAAATCAAGAACCAGCAATTATATGATGGATTTTCATCCAAACGATGAAAGTGATTTATGTTACATCAGTCAACTCTTTCTTCTAGATTTAGTCAATTTTAGAGTCAATTTGGTGGTTTATATATATAATAATAATAATAATAAAACCCTTATCTGCACCCCGATGGTGCATAGGGCACTGCGTCATATAAACGCAGTGTTATCTTGATCGTTTACATATGAAGGAAAGGTGATCAGCCCTACGCTTTAGGTACCAGTCCAGGGTAGTATTGATTAAATATTACAGTGAAAAAATCACATATATTTATTTTACCCCCCTTGGGAATCGAACCCGGGACCTCTAGAACGGTAGCCGAGCGTGCTGACCATTACACTACGGAGGCGGACAATATTATTATTATTAATTATTTATATATATGTATGAATAAAAGTTCAAGTATTGTACATGATCCACACAATGTTCTTGTTTATGTTGAACACTGAAATTTTTTATATATATTAGCATTTTCACTAAAAATTTTAATACGTTATGTATTAGTCTTAATCAAAGACATCTTTTTAAACATAAATAATCCCTTTGTTGTATGGTAAAAAAATGATACGATTCGTAATATATGAATTTATTTACATATATGTTTATACATTTTATGCAGCAAATCCTATGTACATACCTCATTGTATAAATCAATCGCACGATTTCAAGAAATTTAAATTGCTTGGTAATTTTTAATTTTTAATTAATTAATTTATTAATAAATGCTTAGTGTTTATACGGATTTAATAAAAGATTATAAAATCATTTTCTACAATTAATGAAGCTCCAGTTTTCATGCAAAATATGTAATTAAAACATAAATTGATCATATAATCAATGAAATGATGCTGTAGTAAAAATACGTATTTTTGTGATAATTTATGAATACATCTCAGTTTTACAGTAAAAAAAAATAAAAATCCATATTTAATTATTAATTTACGTATCGGTTTTGCTCTCACAAATCCAAAAATACATATTTTTATTATTTGATCGCGGTCTCGTTATTAAAACCCAAAAATTACTGAAAAAAATCCAACCATTTTCCACTACATTTTGTTCTATGGTCTGATTTATCGTCTTCCTTCAGAATTGAAACGTGACTTGTACATGCCTCTTAAAAATGGCTGTCACGTATTTAGGTATGCTCTGTTTTATTTATCCATACGGATGCAAATTTACTTAAGAGATTAATTAAGAATTCAGCTGTCTTATTTTTAATTATTTACATTTTTATTATGATCCCAATTTGATGTATGGCCATACGTGGTGCATATTAATGAGACGCCGGGTCTCAAGAGTGATTGGTGAAATTTCTCTTAGTTCTTTAAAGTACTCTAAAAAACATATTGTTCTTTGTCATTCTTCATAATTGTATTTGTATTTTCAAGTCTTGTACTAAATTCTTTTTATTCTCATGTGAGAGGACTCGTTTGGAGTAATAATGAGCTCAAACGTACTTCTGTTTTGTTTGTTTAGTTCAAGTCGTTCCTCGTAACTCATTGTTTTTATTGCAACACGGATTTTTCCCTGTGTTGTTAAGATGTAAGTGTATTTGCACACTGTGGATGCCACGATATTAAATAAAAACCAAACCATGAAATAAATAAAAACCATAAACAATCTTAGAATAGTGTTAAAATTTCTTGAATGTTTTTCGCAGATACTTTATGGCACATTTTATAAACTTTATAAAATAAAACAACTTTGTTTTAATCACTTTTTATTGATACACTTTTTCCAACCGGTTTCGACAAGAACCTTGTCATCATCATAAGTATGAATATTTCAATGTTTTAGAATTAGTACACAAACCATAAAAGTGGTTAAATAAATACAGTGGTTAAAGTTGTCTTATTTTATAAAGTTTTAAGATTTTTTGTTTGTAAATAATGTTTTGTTTTTCGAGATTGTCAACGACAATAAGTAGAAAACCGCATAATGCATTTAAACTCTATGAATTTATTAATTTTCTTTTTGTTTTTTTTTTCTTTAAATAAGTCAGTTTTGCAATTATGTTTGTCCTAATAATTGCTTTTAACCTTTTTTCGCTTCCCGATCAATATTATAATAAGTTGGGGAAAAAGTAAATTATGTTTTCCAACGTTTCTTATAACTGATTATGTTCGACAATTTCACGTTAAATCATATTTTTCTGAAAACTGCGTTTCATTTCATTGTACTTATTATTCAAAACTTTGGTATTCTTCTCGAAGGTTGAAGAATACTTGGAATATTTTTACACGGCGTACAGTATAAATAGTATCAATGTGATGCGTTTTTTCTAAGAAACCTAAACCGAGTTTGGGTTTTACTGCGGAAATTTGCGAATGGAATAAAATTTATATATTTAGCCCATACTCATTTTGCATGAGTTGGATATTTTCATTACGAAGGAAGGTGACATTTTATCATACTTCTTCTTCTTCCTCTTCTGCTTGGTGTAGGCCTTGTGGCCTGTTTTTAAGAGGGATTAGCCTCCTGCGATGTAAATGTATTAAACGATATAATTTATTTATTCAACAAGAAGTTCGTTTGGTGATATAAAATAAATTTTGGAGTTAAAAAAATACTTTTATGTATTTCGACCTCCAGCGCGGAAGCCAAAGTTTCTAACCACTACACTACGGCTGCCTCCGTAGTGTAATAAATGGACAGCACGCTCGACAAATAAATATTAGTGATTTTTTCACTGGAATATTTATTCAATATTACCCTGGACTAGTATATGGGGTGGAGGGCTGATCATCTTTCCTTCATCAAGATCAAGATAACACTGCGCTTATATGATGCAGTGCCCTATGCACCATTGGCTGCAGATGACGGTTTGAAAAAGACACCACGGAGGTTGAATCATAACGTAATAATAATTAAATTAGGAATCTTTTATAAACCGGTGAAATATTCAAGTAAAATTTAACGTGCGTAACAAACGTCTCTTTGTGTGTGTGTGAACAAGCCATGTAAATAATTCACAGTACTTGTCTTAAAACATATTGTTAATGAGCTAATAAGACGACTGACAGCAGTTGTTACCTAATAATAAATTAAGAATAATTACCGATATTTCCCGAACAAACGCGCGTGGTAATTCTTTGTAAGTATACTCCATTTTATAAGTAATAAGCATTTTATGTATGAATTTTTCTATTATTTAAATGAGACAGCTGCTGAAATAATGAATACCGAAGAATATCTCCGATAAATCATCTAATATAAGAAGTTGTTAAATATTTTGTACGAATTTTTTTTAAGCATCAACTTTGAAATATAACGTTTTAGTATTTTTCCCCTATTAATTTTATTACAAAAGGGAAGCTTCTATTTAAAATAAGGTTTATTAATTTAATTTTAATGTGCATTTTGACATCTCAATTTAGTCGCGGTTATTTTTTAAAAAGGGTTGCCAGTAATAAAAAACAAATAGGCTTGATCAATTATGATCAAGAACTTGGGGAAAGTAAAAATTACCGACAAAAATTTAAAAAAAGTTTTGTTTCTCATTGTAGATACTTACAAAACTTTTTTTTGTGTTTTTAAAAATTATTTGACGTCTTCTGACTCTACCTTAAATCTACCTACGGCTTTTGCAACACCGCTTATCATACCCCTACTTAGGCTTCAATTTTATAAGTTTTATAGCCTTTACCTACTCGAGAGTGGATTTATTCTTTATGTTTTAACTTACTATAATTTCATGTAATTTATGAGTAAAAATTTTAGGCAAAGACACTATTTTTAAAACTTTTTATGTACGCACTTTCTTAAAGTAAGCTTTGCCAAGACAGAGTGAAGGAACCACTTAGCAAATGCAAGTGATCATGTAAATTTTGAATTTATTATATGAAAATACCTGCCGTATTCGGTATTTCAATTTGTATGCGCAGAAGTCAGTTTCCTTAGAAAGGTATGCACATAAATTGCGCAGAATTGATAGGAGTAAGCAGAGGAAAGTTTGTTAGTAATGTCTCGTTCGCTTTCTGCATAAATTATAATTTATCTGTATATAACTTAAGGTACGGAAAATAAATAATTATGTGTGTTCTCGGTGGCACTTGTCTCGCATACATTATGAGCCCGTTCCAGTTCAGGATTGCGAGCTGGGCATTCTAATTAGGTCTGTGGAACTAGCTCTTCATCATATCATGCCATCTTCCCAGGCTGCTGGAACCGTTATGGCTGTACTGTTGAAAGGATGTACCAAGATTCCCACCTCTTCATTTAGCATGTCGCCCTGGTATATTTGGATTTTTTAGTTTGGTTCATTTGAAAGTATAACAACTAAAAGTTGTATGTTATATGAGGTCTGTGGAATCCTATATGTATGTTATATGAGGTCTGTGGAATCCCACTTCTGTACCTCTTCATTTAGTATGTCGCCCTGGTATATTTCGATTTTTCAGATCAGTTCATTTGAATGTTTTTTTCGTATTACATATATAATTTGCAGCTTATTAAAACGTATTAGGACTAATTCCTAAGAGTTGGGCATTCTAATTAGGTCTGTGGAACTAGCTCTTCATCATATCTTTCCAGGCGGCTGGAGTTATGGCGGTTTTGTTGGAAAGTGCAAGACAAGATTCCCAATTCTGTACCTCTGCATTCAGTATGTCGCCCTGGTATGTTGGGATTCTTCAGTTCGGTTATATTTGAAAGTTTTTTCGTATATTCTGTATATGTACTGGTAATAAAAACATATTAGGACTAATTCCTAAGAAGCGATGTCTTTTAATTACTCGAAATAATTAACATTGAGGCTTTTTTATACTATCATTACGTCTCAAAATGCTGGTCTGGGCATCTCATTCTATGTAAAAGGGAGATATTTTTTAAAATTATTTATATAAAACATATGTTTTATTCATTTCCGAATTTAAAAAGTTTGTTTTTCAACGCTGCATTTGATTGTGGACCTTAGTAGTTCATAAACTAACTACCACAGAACGGGGCTACTTGAACTTTGATGTGTTACTTGAGCCCAGTACAAAAAAAATCTGTATTTGGTCAACAATAATTAACGTATCGACATGACTCATTGTTTCCCTGACAGGTGATACTTATTGTCACGATACTTCGATCTATAATTACGACGATCTATTTTTTTTTTGCACTGGGTTCAAGTAACAAATCAAAATTCAAGTAGCCCCTTTCTACGGTAACCATTACGATGCTTTTCCGCGAGGGTAGGAAGAGAGAATAGAATGCCACACCACTCTGTTTGCAAAGAATTTTTCAAATATTAACTTATTAGCCAATAATCACACAAAGTGATATTTATCCATTTTCTCGGCTAATCCGAACTTTTCCAAATCCGAACAGGCCACAGCCCCAATTACTTCATATTTCCGGGGTTCCGCTACATTAACAGAGTAGTCATCACATCTGTGTGGTGGTGTGTTGCCGTATATGTGCATTGGACCTGTTGAATTATGAGTGTATCGATAGGATTGAGTTATCCGTCCGCAGTGACCACTCCTTCCCACCGTCTGTGCGCAATCGCTCTCGCACTACCAAATGTTACAGTTGTTACCACCCACAGCACTGTACCTTAAATCTAGTGGACTTTTGTATCTTATATGCTGATAGTTATCAGGAGACCATGTGAAAAATGTTCTGATCAACATGTATTAGCAAAGGTTACACACACATTTGGTACTAGAACGTTTAAACCATTAAAAGTTACATTTAACATGTACTAATTTTAAAACATTGAAATATTCATAGTTAGGTGAATGGGCGGGTTCAAGGAATTAAGTTTGGTTTGGAGTGAGGCGGTGAGGGTCTTAATCTAACTTAATTCCTCAAGCCTGCCCACTCGCCTCACTATGAATATTTCAATGTTTTAGAGTTAGTACATTTTAAACCCTGATGAGAAGGTTCTTCTCGAAACCGGTTGGAGAAAAAAATGTACCAATAAAAAAGTTGTTCATTTTATAATGTTTATAAAATGTGCCACAAAGTATCTGCGAAAAATATTCAACAAGTTACATTTATCCCATTAATTATAAAAATAATGTCGCTTCTTTTTACTGCTGCAGATTTGTCATAATGCATAGTTATTTAAGAGTCTTTTAATTAACGTTTCAGTTCTATAAATATATTTTTAATGGATAAAATTGTGTACTAAATGGTGGCACGACGTAGACATCTTAACACAACCTAAATGTATATATTTATCAGTCCAGATTATTGTTTATGAAATATTAGAGTAAAAAATTATTAATATTTATTTTAACCCCCTTGGGAATCGAACTCGGGACCTCTAACACGGTACCCAATTGCACTGTCTACTTCCCTATAGATGCGGATGACTTATACATTATTTATTAATTTGGCATTAATTATATGGAATAACATGATGAGGTAAATATAAAAACAAAACAATATAATTGTATAAGACCACTTTTTTGAGTTAATTAATGTATTCATTGTATTTTCACATGTTGATGAGAACATCTATTCTACCTGCTACAGTTGTGTTTACATTAATAAAATTAAAAAAAAATAGTCTTATACAAGTGTTTTACATTTATATTTAGACCACTAATATATTAATTAAGAACTATATATTTTAAATAATTAATTCAGTGTATAAAAATATTCCTAAAAAACTGAATTGATTTGATATCTACTAAAATCATATATTCCAATAATATTTTGAAGATATAAAAAAACGATTTTTTAAATAATATATTTTATTGATAATTATAAAGTAAACTTTTCCAACATTTCAATTTCATCGATGAGTAATCAAGTCTAAAGGAATCAATAAAATTATTCCCAATAAAAATTTCATGGTTTAAGAGCGTATAAAATAACTCATATGTTTAGAAAACCTGTTTGGATGTACATATATTTTAAATAACTTTTATTTATTCATGCAAGTATTAATTAAATCCGGAAATTGATGATAAATCGCAGAGGAATATAACCTAACGCATTCAAGCTAGATGCAATAACTTTTTACGAGATCATAAAACAACTCCATTTCAATACGTAATAAATATTATTCATTAAACATGTAAAATTATTTATTGGCAACATGTTCAGGTTGATGTGTGGTCAAGGTCATATTATTCAGCAGTATCTCAATTTATCGAGATGAATAATAAACTTATTTCCCGGATAATCCACATTTTAATTTTTCCAAGAATATTTCAAAAATGCTTGTACAAAAATGATAGTTATTTAGCTCTTGTCAGTTCATTTGAAATAATGATAGGAATATTTATGAGGACCATTTTTAGGGTATGACTATGATAAATGATCCACTCGATCACGGTTTTAATTGTAAAATCTCGGATAATTTGTTTTCTGATTGATCCTATCCCGGTGAATTGAAAGTCGGCTGTTTGTATTAATTATTATATCAATTTATTAACGAATTTCTTTACCGAAATTTAATCTAATCATGAAATGGCTGTATTGGATTTTAACGTTTAGTAAGATGTTATAAAATCTGTTTTTTTTAAAAATATTTTTCGTATAAGCGAATATATTTTTTTGGGTATATGCTATATGTTAGTCGGTTTTCATTTTGATATCAATAAAAAATGACGCACAGCACTAAAAGGACTTTGAAAATAAGTTCCTTTGTATATTTTTGTTTTCAATCAATGGATTTTTTGTATTTATCACAAAATACTTTTATGATGTATTTTAACTTCTTCATTTACCGCATTGTTATTTTATTAACATTTGTTCACTCATTGCGATAATCTCGTTTTTAAATTTATGACCAATTTCAAAGGTAGCCATTTTCCTTTTACTGTCATATCGTTTTATAGTATTTTCTTCCCATTGCCCTATTTTCTTTTTATTGATTTGTCGTGTTAACATCGTCTGCCGCCATTTTATAACATTCGAACATTTTCCCTCCTCTTGCTTTCTGATACTGATTTTATTTATTGGCCGTCCTGTAAAAGAGCGATTCTAATTTATATCCAGCTCCTGTCGAGAAAGGGTGGATTTCTTTAATCGCATAGGTAGGCACCTACCCTGCACACGAGGTTACATATGTGGAGGTCCTTAGCAAAACGTTACATTTTCATCATAAATGATTTTAAGTTATCAGGAATTGTAGTTTGTAAAATTATTACGTTCTGTTGCTATTGAATGATTTCACATTGGTTTAATACAGTATTATATTATTTTGAGAAATAAAAAGACTTTGTTTTTTGATCCACTCACATTTTTATTAACAACCAACTAGTTTCGGCAACAACCTGTTGCCCTCTTCAGGGTTTATTTTATGACTAGTCATAAAATAAACCCTGTCACTATGATCCATAAAATTAATGCTTTCAATATTCAAAATATAAGACAGAATTGGTCACGTTTTGTCGCAACTTTCATTAAAATTTCGATAGAATACAGTAAACACAACAGATTTGCATTTAAATGTTTTTTTTGTGCAATATTGGAAATGTAACTTTTTGGTGAGGACCTCCACATAGTATGCCCCGTTCAAATGTCCACTAGGATTAAGGCCGCAATATTTCCGCTCGGGTAGGTACCGGCGGGAACGAGTATGCGCGCGAAAAGTGCGCGGGCGGATTCAAATCGCGACACCTGGCAACATCGGAGGGCACTTTTAACGATTCGAATTTCGAACAGGTAGCCAGATTTACGATCTGTCAGCCACCAACCGGGCTGACGTTAGCCGCATATCGCTATGACTTATATTTCGCTTTTATTACATATATTGCTATCTGCATATGCAGTTTCACATACAAGCGATAAATATAGTAATTTCAAAACGCTAATTGTACTGACAGTCAACAAAAATATGTGCATATGAGTATCTGACCTCAAAAAATAGGAAAATCAGTATAAACAACATTTTTAGTGTGTCCAAATACTTGTATACAAATCTGAATTATCTCTAATTATAGGAGTTATTTTCATATCATTATTATTTTTTTTCAAAAAAGCTTCTTTTCATTTCACCAATAGATGTCCCCAGTAAAATTCTAGCGATTCAAGAAAAATGTTTCAAAATTGGTTCATACATCTCTCACTCCTTTCAAGAACGTCATAAATCAAAAATCGTCAATTTTCAGTTGTGCATGTTTTCGGATTACCCAGAAAATGTGCTATATCCCAGCAAAAGAGGCATATTTTTAACATAATATTTACCCGCTACAGGGCAGAAAGAATTGTTTTTGCATTATGAAGAAAAGGTATTGTTTAATTATTTTTAAATATACAAAATATTTTTCAAATGGAGAAAAAACCTTCAGGTTTTACCCAAAAAGATCTGTTGCACAGTAAAAAGTTCAGTAAGTAGCTTGATATTCATTTTTATTTAACATTGTTTTTTATTTTTAAACTTTAAAAACGTTCTCCTGAAAAATCAAGTTTTTTTATTTGTGACGTTCTTGAAAGGAGTGAGTGACATATATAGAACTTCAAGAATTTGAGTAGTGCGGTTGTCAATAATGGTTAGGATTGGTGAATGTTACACTGTGTAAAGTGATCACTTAAACCAACCTTTGACGGTCGTCAGCCCCGTAAATGCCCAGACTTCCATATTCTCTTCATCTTTGATGAGATGTCAAAAAATAATAAGAATAATGCAGTTTAAAATGTTTGTAGTTGTTTGGTTGTGAGCCCAAGTTGTAAGATATCGACATGAAGTTCTCTTGCTATTATATTTTTACATTTTCTATGCAAAAACGTTCAATCTATGTATTATTTTATTATGTTAACTGATTTGTGTATTTCTCCTGTTTCAGGTAAGCTCCCATTCTTATTTACGAGATCGTTAGTGAAACACAGCATGCATGAGTAAGATTTTATTTTTAATATCTATAACCTTATAATATGGATTAATAATTTCTGATTATGACATTGTCCTGAAATCTATAAACATTGAAACGTTCGTCTATTGCATTCTCAATCTGGGGGTCGCGATGAGGCATAATCGGAGCTAGAAAAGTAAAGCCCATATCGCTCACTCCTTTGAAGAACGTCATAAATCAAAAAACTTGATTTTTAGGGAGAACGTTTTTAATGTTTAAAAATATAATACAATGTATTAAAAATAAATATCAAGCCACTTATTGAACTTTTAACTGTGCAACAGATCTTTTTAGGTAAAACCTGAAGGTTTTTTTTCTCCATTTGAATATATTAAGTATATTTAAAAAATAATTAAACCTTTGCTTCAAAATGCAAAAATAACACTTTGTGCCCTGTAGCGAGTAAATATTAAGTTAAAAATATTCCTCTTTTGCTGGGATATAGTACATTTTCTGGACATTCCGAAAACATGCACAACTGAAAATTTGCGATTTTTGATTTATGACGTCTTTGAAAGGAGTGAGCGATACATGAAAAATCCTTTATTTATATAATCAAATGTCGTGATAATAAAAAAAACTGCGTATAATCAAGGAACCTTTATTATACGCAGTTTTTTTGTTGTTACATATCGTAGTCGTATAGGAGAAAGTGACCAACTAACAAAACGTAAAATGTTTAGGAGGGCCATTTAAATCACTTTTGCTTGGCAAGAAAATAAACATCGATTGCAGTTAAACATTTTTACCAAGTTAATATATTATACTTCCAAGTTTAAAATCGCTTTGGGATTTTTTCAGGGCAATATTAAGCTAGCAGATGTAATAGTCAATGATCACATTTTTGTAAAAAATGCACTCGGTCACTTTCTCCTGTATGACTACGATATATGTATTTATTTATCGGTTGCATCTTATATCAATCAAGAATTGACACAAAGCTTATTTATTTGTCTTATTCGTCTTGTCATATTTTGTAAATAAGACACCACTAAATCCGATAGATCTTTATGTCAAATTGCCTCGTACATTTTTGTCAACTGCATACCTTCTTTTGCACATTCTGTTTCTAATTTAAATATTTCTTTTCCCAAAACTAGTCATTGGGTACGGATAAGGGTTTGAAGATGAAGATAATTTCACTAGTGTATATAAACATATTATGATAATATATTGAACGTCGTATAAATACTATTTTTTAAAGAAAATCACACTTATTAGGCGTGAATTTCCTGATATATTTATCTCGTGAAATACCTTTATCATCTAATGCCTTATAATCCTTTATCAACTGAAAGATAAGTTTTTCAAGTGCCCAACTACAATTTTTATAATGCTTCATGAAAATAATATTACGATAAGGTTTCTGGCTGTACGGATATTATTGCGTCGAAATAAATAAAGATGATTTTTATTTGATTATATATGTATTTAAAAAAAAAACCCCGCTTATGATAAATCGTAAGTCCTGTGAATGAATGTTCAGACTTCCATATTCTTCATCTTTGTTGAGATTTCATTTAAACTAATCTTGAAAGATGATGAAGTCCTGAGTAGGAAGTGATTAATTTATAGACTGTTGTAACATATATCACGAGTTACAATTTTTAGTTATATGAATTTTGGTAGCATGTTTGTTTTGTTCAAATCACAAAGTACTCTGCCGCGCTGAGGGCTAAACGTGTGTTCAAGCTCAATTTAAAAAAAATAATATAAATTAATTAATGATGAAACCCTTATCCGCACCCCAATTGTGCATAGGGCACTGCGTCATATAAACGCAGTGTTATATTGATCGTTTTACACATGAAGGAAAGGTGATCAGCCCTCTGCTTCAGGTACCAGTCCAGGGTAATATTGAATAAATATTACAGTGAAAAAAATCACTTATATTTATTTTACCCCCCTTGGGAATCGAACCCGGGACCTCTAGAACGGTAGCCGAGCGTGCTGACCATTACACTACGGAGGCGGACATAAATTAGAATTGGATTTTTTTTTAAATTGCAGAAATTATTTTTATATATTTTTTTTACTCCTTAAGTACCTACCTTAAGTACCTTTCAATAATTATTTTCAAAACCATAAATATTTATTTCAAGAAAAACTATTTTTTTAATTTCCAATCTAACGTACATTTGGCCTTAAGTCATTTTCTATATGTGTCGCCTACTTTCAAAATCCGCCAGATCCAATTTTATAAGATTTTAAAATAAGTACTCTATTGGAATGCCAATTGTGGGTTTTATTGTTTAAAATATTAATATACTTGAAAACCCTGCTAAAAAATACTTCAAAATAGCGTTGCATTTCAAATTCCGCTATGTTCATGGAACTTGCCTTCTGACCCATATCGGCAAATCACAGAGCGGGGATATGTCAAACATAAGATGACATCATTATCGTTTTTTTTAAACTGAAAAAAATAAAAAAAATGCGTCAATTTTCTATTTCACAATATTTTATTTAAAGATAGACAAATCTTGAAAATGTTACCCAGAGAATTTTGCATTTTTTGTAAAATTGACTTACATGGATCTGGCGGATTTCGAAAGTAGACGACACAATATATAATATATTATTAAAAAAATAAAAATAGTATCCAATATACATTCTTTACAAAATAGCGAGTAAACGGACATGTGACCTCCCCGGTGGAATTGATTCTGTGTTTGCGAATATCGCCTTGACACATGCAATATTTCAAAATTAATGTTTTGATTTTGAGTCATATGTATATCTTTTTTGACAGCGGATATGTTGTAAGAATGTGGGTATGACATTTCTTTCCTAAAATTCTTAAAATACTTTGTCATTTTTATGTTATACTTTAAGTGTTTCCGTATTTACAGAATAGATACTATTTTTTTTATCAAATCTTTTGAAATTGCCGCTATCAGTGAATTTTCAACATGGAATCACAATACAAAATACAATGTGCGTAATCTTTGTTTAGATAAAAATAATTATCGCAAATAAACCATGAATTATGCCCCGTCAAACAAAAATGTTTTATTTCTGCACTTATTTAAAAATGTTGGCACCAAAAAAAGAAGAAGAATTAAAAAAAATATGAATATAAAATTGGTTGAGTCCTGCTTTTCTTCTTGGTGTACCAATGTGCAAAGGCAAATAGCCGCAAGTTAAAAACAGTAGTTTTGAGATAAACGACTTAAAAGTTTACTTGAAATGCCAAACCATGTATCAAATACAATTTTGTAGCTACTTGGATAATGAATATCTCGGTAATGGAAAGAGATAGAAAAAAATCTGTGATTGTATTATATATGATAGAGGCCAGTTATAAGAATGCTCTGAGCCGTGTTATGCCAAACAGCCGCAACTTAAGTTACGGCTACTTGCCTTTACACAATAGTGTAGGTCTTGTGGCCTTTTTTAAGAGGGATCAGCCATCTTTTTGATGATCTGTCCTAGGATTGGCCGTGCAATGCAATGTGGGAGAGTCTGGATGGTTCCATTCTCCACATTCGCATAAAATTGTCTTCTTCGTTACCTTTCCCACCTAACGACATCATCGATCTCGCATATTTCTCTTATCTTAGTGTTCCTTATTCTATCTCGTAGACTCTTGCCAGATATGCTCCTTAGAGTTTTCATTTCTGACACTCTAAGCGCGTATTTGTTACTGCGTTGTCCGCTATGCATTCGATCCCATATGTCATGATGGGTCGCACACAAGTTTTAAATATTTTAATTTTGCCGCCGATCTTTATGTCAGGATTTAGGTTGAGTGCCGAATATGAATGGCCTTTACAAAGAGATAATATAAAACGTTTTGTAATCAGAACATAAAGAACTTAAGGCAAGAACATCAAAATGCAGTTAAAATTTTCAAGGGTCACCTTATTTGGCTGCAGAGTAAACCCCTTAATAATTTATTTACTTTGCATACGATGACAGTTGTTATGGCACCGATTACATGTTGAATCCAACCTCTCGATTACTGTTCTGGTGCAAAACCATGTAGCGTAAATTTTTGTTATTGAAATGTTTTTTTCTCTTCATAACTCCACAGCATGTATATTGCTTTTACAACATTTTGAGTGTGTCCAAATACTTATATAAAAGTTTCTGCTCAGTAAAAAGCTTAATTTTCACCTCACCAATAAATGTCTCTCGTGAAATTCAAGCGATTCAAGATCAAAGTTTCTTAATTGGTTCATATATATATAGAACTTCCAATAATTTGAGTGGTGTGGTTGTCAATAATGGGTGGAATTGATGAATGTTACACGTATGTAAAGTGATCACTTAAACCAGCCTATGACGGTCGTCAGCCCCGTAAATGCCCAGATTTCCATATTCTTCATCATCTTTGATGACAAAAATTAGATTGCTTTTGTTTTATCATTTATTGCCGATATGCCGATATATCGTTTTGACGTTTGATGTGTTCGCATTTCGTCATAATGGTATAACATTCGAATATGGCTGAAATAAAAGCCGAGGAAGCCCAAAGAAGCCATGGTATGATAGTCTTGATATAAATCATAAAATGATAATTATTTTGAATAATTTAAAGAGCGCCATCATTGTAAAATTCTACCTCAATGATGCGAGAATATGTTTGTAGCCCAATGAATGTAAAAAAAATCGTATTTAATTATAAATGACTTCAACCCTATTGACTAGAAATCTTTTGCATCTTGGAATTTTTACGGATTTTTATAGAAAATATATTCATACGTGTTTACGTATAAATATATTTCTGAACATATTATTAAAAAAATACGTTTATTTTGATCGCAATTAATGATTGCCATTTTGATATCTTAAAAATGTCTTCATATCTTTTGATATATGTATACTTATGTAGAAACAAATATTTAAATTAAAAATCGGAGATACAAGATACATTTTCTGGGAACCCTGAACGTTTTTTCTGGGAAACCCTGAATGTTTTTTCTCCATTTTAAAAATATTAAGTATATTTAAAAAAAAAATTAAACAATACCCTTTCTTCAAAATGCTAAAACAGCACTTTCTGCCCTGTAGCGAGTAAATTTTAAGTTGAAAATATGCCGCTTTTGCTGGGATATAGTATATTTTCTGGGCATTCCTAAAACATGCACAACTGAAAATAGACGATTTTTGGTAATTGACGTTGTTGAAAGGAATGAGCGATATATCGATTATCAATTACATAAAAAAGAAAATTATAATTGAGGCTTCTATGTACATATATTAAAATAATATAGATTAGAAACATTGAAAAATTAATAGAACTCAAAACAGGAATTTTAGCATGATCAAAATAATCAAATATGTTTTTTTTTTATTTAAATATTTTTATTTTTTTATAAAATCATATTTTTGAGAATATTAATGTAAACACAACTAGTTCGGAGAGTTACAGATGTTCTCTAAACTAACAAAAAGTGGTCTTATAAAAATGTTCGATATTTATCTATAAATGACAAAAATCACTAAAATACCATAATTAATTTTATAATGTTCTCATCTCATTACAGATGTTCTGTAAACTAGTCGTGTTTAAATTAATAAAACTGACATCAGTTTTGTATTTTCAACTGTTGATGAGCATCATCTGTACTTCTCAAAACTAATCGTGTTTACATTAATAAACTCCAAACAATGGTCGTATACAAGTGTTTTATATTTAATATTCAAATTATTAAATTGTTCCATAAAGTTAAAACCAAATCAATAAACAGTGTATTAGTGACAGTAAAAAAAAATGTAAATGCATTTTACCGTGTTTTGAAATTGAATAGTCTCGTGTTGCATAACACCTGGTTGACTCACGCGTTACAAAATGGCGAATAAAAATCCCACGTGGGTTGTGTTTGAACACGTAAAGGAACACATCATAAATCCCATTCTACAAGACTCATTTTCACTCCGATACGAGTATTTGGTATTCGACTGCCTCGGCGGTGTCGTAAGCGTCCGCGCACATCAATGGAGAGGTCATTGGGTCGATCTCGAAAAGGATTACCCAGTAGGCGATTTTTGAAATCGTCGATATTGGCCAATACGATAAACGGTTTATTGTATTATTAAAATCGGACAAGTTTTGCGTATTCATGTATTGATATATAATAAAAATATTATGATCATAAAATATACAACGTACGAAATGTGATTATGTGTAGGTACTTCATTCTTTAAACTCTAATCCGCACTCCAATGGTGCATAGGGCACTGCATCATATAAACGCAGTGTTATCTTGATCGTTAATACACAAAGGAAAGGTGATCAGCCCTCCACCGTGTAGGTACACTATATTAAAATATGTATTATTTTTTGACATCTCATCAAAGATGAAGAAGAATATGGAAATCTGGGCATTTACGGGGCTGACGACCGTCATAGGCTGGTTTAAGTGATCGCTTTATAGACGTAATCATCGTAATACAGCGGAAGTCATAGTAAAAATAAATAGTTTTTTTTAAAGTACCTCTTTGTTTTCCCACAATTTGCACGCAGGAAGGAAAACCTAACACAGTGTCAAGCTAAAACAAAGACGGTTCATTGATGTTATTAATTCACCAGGAAATGACACGATGCGAAAAAATACGGATGTTCTCACCATAGACAAAAGTGGTAAGCTTCTCGTGAATGAATCACTGCTGAACTCATGTCACTTTTCGCTCACTCCTTTCAAGAACGTCATAAATCAAAAATCGTCAATTTTCAGTTGTGCATGTTTTTAGAATGCCCAAAAAATGTACTATATCCCAGCAAACGAGTCATATTTTTAACATAATATTTACCCGCTACAGGGCAGAAAGTGTTGTTTTTGCATTTTGAAGAAAAGGTATTGCTTAATTATTTTTTTAAATATACTAAATATTTTTCAAATGGAGAAAAACCTTCAGGTTTTACCTAAAAAGATCTGCTGCACAGTAAAAAGTTCAATAAGTGGCTTGTTATTTATTTTTAATACATTGTTTTATATTTTTAAACTTTTGAAACGTTCTCATGAAAAATCAAGTTTTTTGATTTATGACGTTCTTGAAAGCAGTGAGCATTTTGTCACCGTATAATCTTAGTCGTGTCCTGGAATGGATTCAATTGAACAGCCTTGCATTATTAAACTACTCGAAATAAAGACTGATATTTAATCTCCGCAGGGGTAGGCAGAGAGAAATGAACGCCATACCACACTGTCTTTGCAAAACATTTTTCGCCCTTCCACATTTCGCTCACTCTTTTCAACAACGTCATATACATATAAAAAAACTTGATTTTTCAGGAGATCGTTTTTGAAGTTTAAAAATGTAATAAAATTTATTAAAAATAAATATCAAGCCGCTTATTGAACTTTTTACCGTGCAACAGTTCTTTTCAGGTAAAACCTGAATGTTTTTTCTCCACTAAAAAATATTAATTTGAATTTTGTTAATTAGATAGTGTTTTAGTATTAATGAGTCTTGATAATGAAGCGGTTAGCTTCGAAACCGGTAGACATTACAATTAAGTTATAATAGAGTATTTAAAGTGATTTTAAAACAAAGTTACATTTTCATTATAAAATGGAAAATCACAAAGTTAGTGCTTCAAATATAAATTGTAAAAATAACAAATGATAATTTATGATTTGCAATAAAGATTTATAAAATCATATGAAATGAAAATTGTTTACGACGTGCAATCAAATACAACATGGTCGAAAGATGCGATATTTTTCAGATCCACCCACCTCCAATATCTACTTATAAATTGCTTTTTCATAATAGGTTTCGTTATTAATTGACTTTTTAGATAATGGATACAGATTGTACAACTTAATTGCATAATAATCAAAGTTATTTTGATCATAAGAGGTACCTATCTGTTTGGAATTTGTGTTTCTATGTACGTTTAAGACAATTACTAAGGCCTTCCCCCTATTGTCTATGTTTATAAAAAAGTCGCTTTGTGGTAATATCTATAAATTTTTAAGGTTACATTTAAATGTTGTAAATAAATTATCTGGTCAAATTATAAGCTTAAATAATAAAAATGAAAATTGTATTTTCCGGCGTTTCTCTTGTGTGTGATTGTTATCCAGGATTTGGACCTCACGTACTAATATAAGAGTTTCTGCTTAGTAGAAAGCTTCTTTACATCTCACCAATATATGTCTCTAGTGACGTTATAGTGATTCAAGAACAATGTTTCTAAATTGGTTCATATATATAGAGCTTCCAAGAATTTGAGTGGTGTGGTTGTCAATAATGGGTAGAATTGGTGAATGTTACACGTGTGTAAAGTGATCACTTAAACCAGCTTATGACGGTCGTCAGCCCCGTAAATTCCCAGACTTCCATATTCTTCTTGATCTGTGATGAGATGTCAAAAAATAATAATTTTTAAGGTGTTTGGAAATGCTGCTGAATGCGTCGAAACACGTGTCACAATAGATATAAAGACATAGTGGTATTTTAATTAAAATTAAAAATATATATTTTCTAATTTTTTTTGACTCTGCTTCCATCTTTTCCCAAATGTGAGTATGCCGGTTAAATACCGGGGAGGTAGGTACTGCCAAGTACGGAGTAAAGCAACACACAGCCAAGTGACAAATGAACAAGACTTACGACCGATCAGATATGATTTCAGTTGTCTTAACTCCACATGTGTCGGACTCGAAATCTTAAGAGGGTAGCCTTCAAACTGTTATCGATTATATACACAGAAATTACCCTCTGCCGATAATTCTTCTTCATATGGCTTAACACTCTTCTAGAGTGTTCTAGCCAGTGTCGAGTTATTTTTTATTTTAAAATTTTACATTTGACTTTAAAATATTAGTGTTCCTGTTAGTGGGTTTAGTTTTCATTAATTGATTTGGCAGTCACTTTGTGGTAAAATCTATCCATTTTTAATAAATGTTTTACTTAGTACATACCACTATTTCTTAAAATCTAATGCGGAATGCATCGAAACACGTGTCACAGTAGATTTTAAGAAATAGTGGTATTTACTAAGTAAAACATTTATTAAAAATGGGTTTAGTTTTATTAGTAATATTAGCATGTTTAGTGAGTTATTTTACATTTATCATATACCATTACAAATTTACGTATGTACAATTAATTTTAAGAATTTTACAAATTATTTTATATATAAGCTTGTTAGGAGAGGTGTCTGCCGACAATAAAGGAAGATTTGAAAAATACAGATCATTGGTTTGTCTACGTTCTTGTTTCTCATTTCAAAAAACTAGATTTTTCAGAAGATCGTTTTTAAAGTTTAAAAATTTAATAAAACGTTTTAAAAATAAATATCAAGCCACTTATTGAACTTTTTACTGTGCAACAGATCTTTTTTGGTAAAACCTGAATGTTTTTTCTGCATTTGAAAAATATTTAGTATATTAAAAAAAAATAAACAATGCCTTTTCTTCAAAATGCAAAAACAGCACTTTCTGCCCTGTAGTTGGTAAATATTAAGTTAAAAATATGCCGCTTTTGCTGGGATATAGTACATTTTCTGGGCATTCCGAAAACATGCACAACTGAAAATTGACGATTTTTTTTTATGTATGACGTTGTTGAAAGGAGTGAGCGATGTAAGGATTCGCATTTCAGAAGTTTCTAAATTAATTAATTGGAAAAATAATTATTTCGTTTTTAAATTACTGTTCTTCTTATTTGATCGACAAATTTTCTCTAAAAATGTACGTGATAAAATTTATTTATATATTTTATTATTCCTTTTTTTTAAATAAATTGTCAATATGTAAGAAAAATGACGAAATTTGTCATGTCATCATTTTGTTATGCTCTCATAGATTCATGTCTTTAATCATTGGTAACTCCGCATTGGTATTGATCAGAATGCAGCGCACTTTGCAGGGCAGCCTCCCGTTCGCTCACCACTTAAATCGCTGCGTTATTGATAGTACGGTCGCGTTGATGGTAAATCTTTTATTTCGAAATCGACAGCAGTCGACTTTATTTACAAACATCTTACATGGACATGACTTTAGCTTATCAGTTGTTTATACGTCCAGATAAAATCAATTATTCATTCCTCGGATTTCGGGCACGAAACATTTAACCAGTTTCTAAACCTTTTTTGACATCTCAAGGTAGATGAAGAAGAATATGGAAGTCGGGGTATTTACAGGGCTTGCGACCTGTCATTGTCTGGTTAAGTGATTGAAAAAATAATTGCCATTACATGTATATATATATAAAAAATATATAAAAGAAAGGAAGATGATTATTATACCATTAATCAAATAAAACAATGAACCTTGAGTGTAAGTCCCTCTCCAAGCACAAGAGCTCAGTCTCTTTTTTTGAGAGGCACAGCGAAACTAAAATTATAAGTTTGCCATATGTATAAATGTATAAAAATTAAATAAAAAAAATGTAACTATATTAAACTTTATAAATTAAAACAACTTTGTTTTAACCACTTTTTATTGGTACACTTTATCCAAACGCTTTCGACAAGAATCTTGTCATCATCAGGGTTGATGTACTAAATTCTAAAACATTGAAATACTCATAGTTGATTCAATAAAAAGTGGTTAAAACAATGTTGTTTTATTCTATAAAGTTTATAAAATGTGCCACAAAGTATTTGCGAAGAGCATTCCAGAAAGTAAATAAATTAAATTAAATTAAATATAAAGAAAAACTTGTATTTGGAGATAATCCAGATTAGTGAACAAGTATTTAGTCACACTAAAAATGTTGTAAAAAATGACGGATATAAAAACTGTTGTTTTATCAAGTTTCTATTCTAAAAAGGGAGTGTGGCAAAAAATGTCTGGATACATATACAAGTGGCCAAACCAGTTCTGTTGGACCTAAACATAAGGGCCTACATTCGCCCACAGCGCAGTGACCGTCAACTTTTACGTTATGCTGGATCCAACACACCATAAAAATCTCAAAATAGCATGCATACATTGCAATTACCGCACAAATCGCTTCATATACTTTTCTTACAATCGAGAAGATTTTGAACTCCCATCCCTGGATGCTAACTAGTTACAATATAAGAACATTTTGAGTGTGTCCAAATACTTGTTCGCAAATCTGGATTATCTCCAATTAAAGGAGTTATCTTTCATATTACATTTTGACATCTCATCAAAGATGAAGAAGAATATATATAGAATATAAATTGCTTCATATTTATACCTTTTAAAGTGTGTTTTTATATTTTTAATATTTAAAAATATTTTTGAATACATATTTAATATTTTAATGCAGTAATGTTTTTTAAACTTTTTTTAGTGAGTGTGTCCAAATACTTGTTCATAAATCTGGATTATCTCCAATAGATGTCTCTCGTGAAGTTCTAGTGATTCAAGAACAATGTTTCAAAATTGGTTCATATATATAGAACTTCCTATGACGGTCCTCAGCCCCGTAAATACCCAGATTTCCATACTCTTCTTCATCTTTGATGAGATGTCAAAATGTAGTAGTTTGAAGAACATGCGTTGTTATTCTGCATAAGAAGTGTGGTCATAGTTAAGTACATACATAGGTGTTAGTAAATGTTAGGTAAGGTAGTACATACGAGTATATACCTAGTACATAAGTATTCTATTGTCCTATGTAAACTCACAAGTCAAATCATAGAACTAAGAAAATTCATAGCGATATATATTTCTCTGTATGTTCTCTCTGTATATATTTCAATAGCATTTTTTCTTCTCATAGTTTTATAGTATATTTTTAAAAATAATATTTTTGACTACTAATATGACTCAACCTTTTTCCAGCCATACTGAAAAAAAGTTTTTCCTATAATCACATTTTTTCAATGTGTAAATAGTGTAATGTGGATAAAAATTGATAGATATTACCACAAAGTGACTGCAGAATAAATTAATGAAGTTTTCTATGTATTTAAAGAATGAGTTATTTGATCATTTTTTCGATACTTAGAGACCTAGCTTTAGTAAATAAATAATAAACCATATCCGCTCCCTAGGTGGAGCATATGGAGTCCACAAACTGTCTCCAGGCTTTTCTGTCGGCTGCCAGCTCCCTTGCATCCTCCCAAGTCAGATCCGCGTCCCGAAGTTCTGACGAGAACTGCCGACGAATTGTCAGCAGTAAATAGCCGTTTCGTATTTTTCATCGTACGTAAATGTTTAAAATCGACTATCTCTACAGCAAGGGTATGTTTCCATTTTATGACCGCGCTGTCCTTGCAACCGCACAATGTCCAACGCTCTCTTTATATAGATTTATTTATCATTTAACTCAATTTACGGACACGTCCTCACTATTAAAAACAAATCAATAATTCGTATCGAACTGCGAACCCATTACGGGCGATGTATAGTCTGATTCTGTACCCAGTACTGCAACCATTGCCGAGTACTTTACGACTCTTTTCAGGCTTTTCGATATTAATACGTTTATAAATCCATCCTTCGATATTTACGGGCCGCAATTTACTGCGTTGAAATATAATATTTTATATAAACACGCTGAATATTGAATGGAAACTCGATAGTACGAAAATGTGTGCATGGGTACCTTTATAAAACTTGCATGGATATAGAATAAACATTAAATTTAATATCCCATTATTATGGTTTTTACAATGTCCGTTTTGATGTAAATAGAACACCATAAATTCAGATTTATTCCCATTAAAGTTTTCAATATATAAATATACATATTTTGTATATAAAAATAATGGAGTCAACCTTTTATATGAGATAGCAGGGAAAACTACCAGGATAATAAAACCTACGACAGTGTTTGCCATACAAAAACTTTATTTAAAAAAAAAAGTAATACAAAACTTGGGATAAAGTTAGTATAATACTTTATTTTTTTTTTATTTATTGATTTGGCGTTTAATTTGTAGAACTCCATTTTAATTTATGTGATTTAAAATTAATACAAAAATAGAATACTTTCGTTTATCTCTCTATCGTCTACCATTTAAATGCATTAAAAATGTAGGGTTTTAAAAAAAAAACTCTGCAATAATGTAACTATATATCTTAATAAAACATAATTATAATAAGATTTAACAATATGACAGTAGAGAGATATTTAGAGATAACAGATTGTTGAAATATGTTATGATTGTGGAAATATGAGCTTCAAGATCTGATGTACATGATACTTCAAATGTTCTGTATGATCCATTAAACCTAGTTACAACTACGGACAGTTCATTGGTAATGAATATTGTTGGAAATATGAGCTTCAAGATCTGATGTACACGCTGCTTCAAATGTTCTGTATGATCCATTAAACCTAGTTACAACTACGGACAGTTCATTGGTAATTACAGTTGAGAGATATTTAGAGATAACAGATTGTTGAAATATGTTGGAAATATGAGCTTCAAGATCTGATGTACACGTTGCTTCAAATGCTCTGTATGATCCATTAAACCTAGTTACAACTACGGACAGTTCATTGGTAATCACAGTAGAGAGATATTTAGAGATAACAGATTGTTGAGATATGTTGGAAATATGAGCTTCAAGATTTGATGTACACGCTGCTTCAAATGTTCTTTATAATCCATTAAACCTAGATACAACCACGAGCAGTCCATTGGTAACAGCGTCTCCTTACAAGGATTACCGAGCCTCGAGTGCAAGATCGCCAAATTAGGGGTTTTACGCAGAAACGTTGACAGTTTTAAAGTCCTGTCGCCTTTTGTTCGTCTTTATGCGTATCGCTGCTTTTATTGCGTTACGTTTTTGGTTTGGAACAGCTCGTTTTATTGCACAAAATGTAAATTTTATTCTTTATGATAATGTAATATGCCTCCAAATGAGTTCTCGATCCCACACGAGTGATTTTAAATAATAAAATACCCGCGTTGGTCAGCCTTCATCTTTATTTATGTAACTAATAGATTTTCTGCATTATATTGCGAAGCTAAAAAGTTGTCTATTTATTGATTTGGCGTTTAATTTGTAGAACTCCATTTTAATTTATGTATTAATTTTAAATCAAACACAGATTTTTTGAGTCTAGTAAGTTGTATTTTATTAACAAAAACACATAAAAAATTATATTGTGACAATTGTTTCACAATATAATTTTTAAAAACCGTAGTCCATTTGATCTTCACATTCGTTTGATAATGCCCTAACAAGGCGAAATAATTGTCACAATATAATTTTTTATGTGTTTTTGTTAATAAAATACAACTTAGTAGACTCAAAAAATCTGTGTTTGATTTAAAATTAATACATAAAAATAAAAAGTTGTCGTTGAAAGAAATATTAACATACAAATCTAGGCTTCATTCGTAAAAATGAATTTAATAATTGAATTGAAATAATTTATTGAATGAGATGCGAATTTTTCAGCACAGGTTAAACCTGTGCTGAAAAATCCACAAGCTAATTTTAGGTACAGAATTTTACACATCGATATTGCTCATCTTGATTATTCTGCAGATAAAAAAAACACAGATGAAATAATTTGGTTTGTTTAATTTTCATATTCTGAGAGGGTAGTAATCAAATTGAATTGAATTCAATGAATCGATGTCTTTCTTCTGATTTATTGGATTCAATCGACAGGATTTGTATATGTTTTAAACTCGAGAGTTCAAAATTCTTAGCTTTAGCAGAGAATTTTGTGACAGCTTTGCGTTTTTTATTTCGTTTTATATGTTTTAACGTTTGACGTATGATTTTTGAATAGTAGGTTAGGATAGATATGTTCTTCATTATATAATTAAAATTTTAAATGGTAAATGCCACTATTTCTTAAAATCTATTCTGAATTTCTGACATGTGCTTCGATGCATTCCACATCATTTTCAAACACCGTACGTGAAGCTAAATCTAATTTTTGTTATTTGTGAAACTAAGTCTATGTATGGTATATTAGTTTAGTATGTCCGCCTCCGTAGTGTAATGGTCAGCACGCTCAGCTACCGTTCTGGAGGTCCCGGGTTCGATTCCCAAGGGGGGTAAAATAAATATAAGTGATTTTTTTCACTGTAATATTTATTCAATATTACCCTGGACTGGTACCTGAAGCGGAGGGCTGATCACTTTTCCTTCATGTGTAAACGATCAAGATAACACTGCGTTTATATGACGCAGTGCCCTATGCACCCTTGGGGGTTTTTTTTTTTTTGATGGGAATTGCATTTATTATTTACCTTGCTTATTATGTACAAGGTTTAAACCTTGCACCCTTGGGGTACGGATAAGGGTTTTATTATTATTATTATGTTTACATTGAATGTATACATACTAAACTAACATATGAACTAAAATAAAGATGATTCGTGTTGGTATTAAGTGAGACACGGTCGTGTACCTGTGGCTTCTAAAAACTTCAATTTCTCCAATGTATTTTTTACGTTTGTCAAGTTTTAGTAAGTTCCTTTTTTACATTTTTGTTTGCACTAAACGTCCGATTATCGAACACGTAAAATCCAAGACATAAAAGAAGGCGTACGAGGCACTTTTCGGCCATTGACTTTTTCGAAGGTTTTCATATGTTATGTCAATCGTTTCTTGCCCTTAGACGATTCCAATTACGGGATACTTCGCCTCAATAACGCTACCCACGTGTCGTGTACATACGTCCCTTGTCGGTAAGGGATATTAATATTATCCTCACGCGGGGAGTGGGTGGAAGAATTCCCTTCAACGAGTCTCACGTCCTTCAGTTTCCTCTTTGTAAGCCCGCGCTAATATGCAGTGACTCATTTTCAGCGGTCATTGGCAATGAGAAAAAAAACGGAAGATGTCATTCAACTTTTATCGACATTAGTACGTATGTTTCTGAAATGCATGATTTGTATTTGATTCGCTTTATTTTACATAATATCCGCCTGTGTAGTGTAGTGGTTAGCATATTCGAATACCATGCTGAAGGCCCCGTGGTCGATTCGACCCGGGGAAGTCAATATAAGTGATGGCATACAAACATTTAGGTAAACATTTATTTAATAGGTAATGTTTGGGTCTGATAAATAATGGAATTAATAAGATTTATGTTTTGTACTGACGTATATTGGAGAAACTGCATTTTATAAAATAAAATAACAACTATGGAATATTATTTATTGATTTGCGATTAACTTAGTTTTACTTTTCACCTGTAGATGAAAACATCTCTAGTTTTCGAAACTAGTCGTGTTTAATGAAATAAAACTTATTAAGTGGTATTATATGTGTTTTTTTAATAACTATGTATCTAGATTTTACAACATATATTTTATTTGATCAGTGATTAGGTTTCGTCGGTAACGATAAAACTTAAAACCCAGACAAAAACTCCCTAGCCCATTGGATAATATTTTCTAGAAATATATACTGTTTTCCTATTTCTTGAGGTCAGATACTCTTATACATATATTTGTGTCAACTGCGAGCAAATCTAACGTATTTAAATTACTATATTTATAACTTATATCGCTCACTCCTTTCAAGAACATCATACATAAAAAAACTTGATTTTTCAGGAGAACGTTTTTAAAGTTTAAAAATATAATAAAATGTATTAAAAATAAATATCAAGCCTCTTATTGAACTGTTTACTGTACAACAGATCTTTTCAGGTAAAACCTGAAGTTTTTTTCTCCATTTGATAAATATTTAGTATATTAAAAAAAAAAAATGAAACAATACCTTTTCTTAAAAATGCAAAAACAGCACTTTCTGCTCTGTAGCGAGTAAATATTAATAGATTTATATTATCCACTGACACTTCGTGATGGAATTACATTTTTAATATATTATTAGATTAAAACCAATATTTTTAGCTTTTCCTTTTATTTTTATTCGACCAGCGACCGGGTTTCGTCGTTACCGACAACCAGTCTGATGATGTCGGTAACGACGAAACCCGGTCTCTGGTCAAATAAAAATAAAGTGGAAAAGTTAAAAATATTGGTATTAATCTAATAATAGAGTAAATATTAAATTTAAAATATGCCGCTTTTGCTGGGATATAGTACATTATCTGGGCATTCCGAAAACATGCACAACTGAAAATTGACGATTTTTTTATTTATGTCGTTCTTGAAAAGAGTGAGCGATATATGAAACTGCATATGCAGATAGTAGATAGAGTAGTGTGGCGTTAGGTGATTAGTTAAGTAGGTATACGACCTCCTGCATTGTCATATGAATACACTGAAATTTGATCCTCGCGCAAAGTGAGGGGTTTAAGTATGACATAATCAGGTGTAATGGTCCGGAACTGAGGTTCCCTAATACATTCTGGTCACAGCGCGACCGCTCAGTGCTCACCTGGTCACCTCTAGGCTGTGGTGTATGGTATGTGGTATGACTGTGATATGAAGTGTAGAGGCACGTGCTACCGACCGCACTTGGATGGGTAAATCTATTCTCTGTGTTTACTTTATTATATAATATTCTATGATGTAAAACACACTTCATATCTTACCAACTAACCTACAATATATTGCCTATACCCAAATTGACCAGCTGCCTGACACATCGCTCACTCCTTTAAACAACGTCTTATTTTTAAAAAAACTTGATTTTTCAGGAGATCGTTTTTAAAGTTTAAAAATATAATAAAATGTACTAAAAATAAATATCAAGCCACTTATCGAAAATTTTTTCTGTGAAACAGATCTTTTTAGGTAAAACCTTAATGTTTTTTCTCCATTAGAAAAATATTTAGTATATTTAAAAAATAAAACAATACCTTTTCTTCAAAATACAAAAATAACATTTTCTGCCCTGTAGCGGGTAAATATTAAGTTTAAAATATGCCTCTTTTGCTGGGATATAGTACATTTTTTGGGAGTTCCGAAAACATGCACAACTTAAAATTAACGATTTTTGATTTATGACGTTCTTGAAAGGAGTGAGCGATATATGAACCAAATTTTGAAACATTGCTCTTGGATCACTAGAACTTCACTAGAGACATCTATTGGTGAGACAAGTATTTGAAACACTCAAAATGTTGTAGATAAACGGTGAATTCATAACAATAAAATTTGAAAAGATACCTTATTTTTTACCGAAAGTTGAGATGGTCTAGGAATGAAAGTCATCAAATTTATAGTAATGAAAATAAAAGTGTTTAATTTTATTATTTTTTAATTTAAGTACTAACAATTGTAACAATAGGCGTTTTTAGTAGGAGAACGGTGCCCTCGAAAGTGTCTTTCTAACACACTAAACTGTGAACTTAGATGTTTTCACGGATAATGGTCCATTAGTACGTGATGAATTTTGACCTTGTCAATTGAGCATTGTATTACTGTAAAAGGTGTCCCAAAACTCAGTTGAAAAAAAAAAGACGTCAGATGAAAGATGTTTATTTAAAAGATTGGAAGGGGCGAAAGAAGGGTGAAAACAATATTCTAGTTGTAGAACTTGTTTCATTACCGTATCGCGAATGTGGACAAGGTAAAAGGGATGCGAACCACACTTTATTCCAGTGTCCACTCATAACAGTGAAGAAGAACTTCTTAAACAGCTTAATACAGGCAGGAATTTTTTTTCTGATCCGAATTCATAAATTCAAAATTGATAAAGCTAAACACATTGAATTTAAGAATTTTTTAAATAATTTTTGTTATTATATATTTATTTGTAATTCATCATTCAATTTGTGTAATACCACTTTTAGAAACAATTATTCGTGACTACTTATTTCGGAATAATCATTCCGAATAATTCATTCAGAGCAAGATGACAATTTGCCTTTTTTCTCACTTTCAAAATTTTATTTTTGGGCAAATGTCAAACGGTAATAATTTTATTTTAATGACCTGATGATGGAATGATATTCAAAAACCAGTAATACCACTTTTATAAATAGGTGTTTATAAAAGTGGTATTACACAAAGTGAATGATGAGTGATAAGGAGAGTGTTTTATTACCATACCACAATGTTAACAATGCTTTTAATACACAAAATATATTAAATATTTATTATTATTATATTGATGCACTGCATCGTATACAATCTATACTATGGAAGCAGTGTAGATCGTAATAGTTAAATACATGAGTGAAAGTTGATTATCCCTTTGCTACAGATATCGGTCCAGGGTAATATTAAATAAATAAAATAGTGAAAAATCATTTAATTTTATTTCGACCCTTCTTAAAATCAAACCTGAAACCTTCGACTGGATAACCAAGCGAGCTGACCACTACACTATGAAGGCGAACTAATCAAGTTTCCATAAAAATATTTAAAAAACCATTGAAATTTTATTTATTGTTTCGGCATTAACTTTGTGGTAAGACATGTTACAATGATTAAAGAAAACACTTCGTTTTTTACCACTTTAGTTTTATTATAGACTACATGTTTCAGAAGTTAAACTTCAATCATTCAGGTCTGTAGAATAACTAAAATATAAAATATAAAATTGTTCTATAAATAAGGAGAGGGGAAAGTAAGTTTGTTTTCAAACTCCGTCCCTTGACTAACCCCTTCCCCTTACTTTCCCCTCTCCTTATTTATAGAACAATTTTATATTTTATATTTTAGTTATTATACAGACCTGAATGATGGAAGTTTAACTTCTGAAACATGTAGTCTATAATAAAACTCAAGTGGTAAAAAACGAAGTGTTTTCTTTAATCATTGTAACCATTGAAATGATTTGATTACTTCAATGCAGTACAATGTCCATCATTAAATACAAACAAATATATTTTTTATATTTTATTATTTTTATCAATATATTTTTAAAGTGTCCTGTATCTCTCACACACCGTGTACATGGCAAAACATCTGATTGTGTGGAGAACTGACACTTGACGCCGTACAAAGATTTGCCGGTATCCATTTGTCCAAATTAAAACGCGACTAGACTCAATTGGGGGACAAATTTAATCCGTTTATTGTACTGATATTTATTGTAAGCGCCTTCAGTCTAATAACTCTCAAGGCTAATCGGCTGTCCAAACTTAAAACACAGTAAGGGACATTTTTTTGTAGTACGTTTTTTTTTGCATTTTTGGACTAAGTAGAACCTACTTAGTCCAAAAATGCAAAAAAAAGTACTCCAAAAAAAATGTCCCGTACTGTGTTTTGAGTTTGGACAGCCGTAATGCTTTAATAAAGATTTTTTATTATTAGAATGTACCAAATTTGATCCTATTAACTAAAATAGGATCAAATTTAAAACACACTAGTGTTTTAAAAATATCGTAGAAAGTAGGTACTTATTGAAGAATCAGAGAATCATGTCTTATCGATAAGGATTTTCTATTATTACATTGTAATTTTTTGACATCTCATCAAAGATGAAGAAGACTATGGAAGTCTGGGCATTTACGGAGCTGACAACCGTCTTAGGCTGGTTTAAGTGATCACTTGATACACGTGTAACATTCACCAATTCTACCCATTATTGACAACCACACTACTCAAATTCTTGGAAGCTCTATATATAACAATTGAAACATTTTTGAAACATTGTTCTTGAATCACTAGAACTTCACTAGAGACATCTATTGGTGAGATGAAAAGAAGCTTTTTTTTACCAAGCAGAAACTATTTGATTAGTATGTGAGGTCTGAATCCTGGATCATAATCACACACATAAGAAACGCCAGAAAATATCATTTTCATTTTTATTATTTAAGCTTATAACTTCCATTATAATATGAAACCACAAAGTAAAAACTTAAACAAAAAAAATAACTAATCATCACGCTGCTTCCCCGCAGGGGTAGGCAGAGAGAATAGAACGCCACATCACTCTGTCTTTGCAAACATTCTTCGCCTCTTCCACGTTCATGCATCTCCTCATACATACCCGACGATTATTACGACTTCTAACCTTACCACTTTCAAGCATTTGGCATATCTGATCGTGCCAAGTTTTTCTCGGTCTTCTTCTGCTCCTTTTTCCAATTATATTCCTTACTCATTCGTTCTACATGTCCAAACCATCTCAACACACCTTTCTCAATTTTATCGATAATGCTTATCTCAGCTTTGCATTCTTATGTATTCGAACAACTATCATACCACAAAGTAAATGCTTTGAATATTAATAACGTTGATAATAATATAAAGTGATTTCTTGAGTCAGTCAAATTATAGGTCGTATGTGCCGAGATGCTCATACTTCCATCTTCTTTATATTATTTATTGATTCGGCATTATCTTTGTGGAATGACATGATTATTTTAATGAAATTAAACACTTGAATAATCTCATTAATTGATTCGGCAGTCACTTTGTGGTAAAATCTATCCATTTTTAATTAATGTTTTAAGATAATAATCACAAATTTAACCACAATAACGTAGAAATCCTAAAAATAATCAATACGAAAAGCCATAAACTGCAGCATTTTGAAACAATAGAAATTCATAAGAATATAAATAACAATAAACCCATAATTAACAATATGACAATGACCTCCCTTTTGTCTATGTTCCCTCTGATAAGAAATAAAATAAAATAAATAAAAATAAGAAACAGCTACTACCCCCTCTTCAATCTCCAACGTCCCAAGGACCCAACTCTAAAATTTAGAATTAGCTTCACATACGGTGTTTGAAAATGATGCGGAATGCATCGAAACACGTGTCACAGTAGATTTTAAGAAATAGTGGTATTTACTAAGTAAAACATTCATTAAAAACTTGAATAATCCACTAAATTGAGTTTTATTTTTATTTATTTACGTCTAGTTTCGAAAACAACAATTGTTTTCATATTCTGGTACAAATTAAAACTAACGAATAAACATATATTTAGGTGTATATATAGGTTAATAAATATAGGTAGGGGGGTTAAGAAACAACATTTTTTGTAAAAGGAAACATTGATAATAATGGTGACGTATTTTGAAACAGTATATTATTAATTATTGTTTTATCTGAATTTAAATTTGTATGTATTTCTAAATTTTCTAAATTATTCATGACTTGACCTTTATTTGTAACAGAGTGTAATAATTTAAGTGTTTGAGAGTCAAATGAGTTTAAAAAAAAAAACAAAAAAAAACTCAAAAATAAAACAAAAACACTGTTACAAATAAAGGTCAAGTCATGAATAATTTAGAAAATTTAGAAATACATAAAAATTTAAATTCAGATAAAACAATAATGATTAATATATACGTCACCATTATTATCAATGTTTCCTTTTACAAAAAATGTTGTTCCTTAACCCCTCTCCCTTTATTTATTAACCTATATATACACCTAAATATATTTTTATTCGTAGTTTTAATTTGTACCAGAAGATGAAAACAATTGTCGTTTTCGAAACTAGTCGTAAATAAAAATAAAACTCAATTCAGTCGATTATTCAAGTGTTTAATTCCATCTTCTTTCGCTTAAAAAATACAGATGCCTCACTTCAAATTGAGACACCTACAATAATTCAATTAAACGTTGAATACTCTTGTAGAACATATTAAATAATATATCTTTGTACTTTTCGAACAAGAACCGCTACCATTTTCGACCTAATCTCAAATAATTGATTAATTTGACAAGAGTTTTAGCGCGGGCGGAACATGTTCAATGCAGTACTCTGATCGAACGATAAAAAGTCAATTTGTTACATTTGCATAATATTGTATGTCGGTATTCATATTTTGAATTATTCATCGATACGATCGATATCGTGCTGAATAATTAGAATTTCTAGGTGTTAACGTTACAGTATTTAATTAAATTTTACTACAAAACTCCAGAGTAGATTGTTGAGAAGTGTGATTAACCTTTCCATTCTGGTTCTAAAATAAAACGCGCGTCCCGGTGTTGGGTAGTCACTGCACAATAAGGCAAAATACGAACATTCATGGCTTATCCCCTTAATTAATTATAAATTAAGTAAAAAAATATAATCATTAAGCTTTACATGCTGAAAAGATTGAAAAATCATCTGGCAACGCTCACGGAACAAGCATAGGTCCACTCTTGTCAGAAGCCCAAAAGCTACTGCCGCCCGCTAGCCGCTAGCCAGAGAACATTGAGCTTTGAGATCCTTACGCGTGCACAGTGCAAGTATGCAAGAGTGAGATGCGAATATTGTGTTACGGTTCCCGTACACTCTTTACGCGCTGTTTACACGCGAATTTGTTTCCGATATTCACAAAATACCTCCGATGTACCCGATAAAATCTGATTATTATTAATGTTATTTTTTAAATCAATGCGTAAATATGTTATGGAGGAATACCTAAAATCTTAGCTTTGTATTAATTATATTTATAGAGATATTATGGTTATTAGAAGCAATGTGTACAAGGTGCACAACACCGGGAAGGAAGGGTTAATGAATCGATCCTGCTGGAATGAAAAGAGTTAAAAAATAAACATAAGTTTTAGGTGGATACATTAAAAGTTTCTTGCTACATTCCGGATTTGGTACAGGAGCTCAACGCTTCCTGTTATTTTTTTAGATGGAATTGCAATTATTATTTACCATACTTATTATGTACAAGATACATAGATCATTAAGTGGATTTTAATTTCTTCTAACTTTAAAAAAAGTTTATTTTTATCTGTGTTGGAAACAGGAGGGATAATAATAACCTAGTGAGGGCTCATCAGAAAGTTCTCAGCATTAGCTCATTGCTAGGAGGAAACCACGTGAAACTTCCCAGGAGAAGAAAGACTATTGACTGTCGTAAGCAGACCTTTATTTGCTCATTGCTGGGAGGAAACCACGTCAAACTCCTCAGGAGAAGCCGGACTGTTGACTGTCGTCAGCAGACCTTCCGTTCCACTAGAAGAGGGTTCGACATTTTGTGTCCTAGCTTGGTTTATGGTACCAATGACCTTCACTATTTTTACAGTGTGGTTTGGTGCTTTATTCTCCTTCCCTACTCCTGCGGGAAAGTGGCGTGCTGCTTAGTTAGTTTAAGCAAAAAAACATGCTGCTGTTATAATTGAATTGTATTTTTTAATAGACTAACTTCATAACACTGACATTTATCCATCACAAAACTTTGAGTTTTGTCAAGCAAAAATTCGATACGTACATACATGTATATCACTATTTGTAGGCTTTTTTTCTTGTTAGTGTAGTAATTAGTTAGTTAGTGGATAATTTAATGCCAAAAAAGTGATGATGCCTTTTTGGCTTTGCAAAAAATTGGCCAGTGACATTTGTGCTTTATAAGAATGGCAATCAAGGTAAATGTTTCTATCGAAGTATTACTTTTATTCTCAAGTTATGTGGGTAGATGCTACGAGTTACAAATAATAATAAAAAAAGTTTTATTATATTTGATTCAAGATACTCTCGTTGCTCTTTAAAACAAAGAAACGACACTTAAGTTTATCAAGTCTTTAAAATTGACGTTATGTCGCCATCTTGGTTTTTCTTTGTCGCTCACTGCTTTATCGGCAACACCTTCACGACGTAAATCTTCATTGGAAGCCTCTGGACTTTCTTTCTACACATTATTGCTTTTCATATTAGATATGAGACATGCTGAAAACTCCAATTCGTTGCGGTTATGTCGGATGTTTGTGGTTCAATTTGCGTGCCGGCACTAATAAACCTCTCTTGCGTTACCGAGGCCTTTATGGCATTTTGTTATGAAAAAAACATACATACATATGTGAGTGCAGGTTGGTGGGTAATTTGAACCTAGAAAACCGCAGATGAACGTAATATAAAATTAAACATATTATATGTGTGTTAATGGTGACAAACTGTATTGGCGGAAGTAAATACGAAATTGTTTGTCATGGTCTATCTTCTTCTTCTTCTTCTTCAGCTAGGACTTTGTCCTGTTGTTCTCGGAGTCGATTAGAACGCCACACCACTCTGTCCTTCATTTTTGACTCTTCTACATTCAGGCATCTATCTATCTCGTCATACGTCATACTTATTCACCGATTTGGAATAATCGGTGAATATGTATGTCTTATGACTTGTCCATTTTCAACTATTTGAAGGACTTGATCATGACAATTTTACCTCTATCTTCCCTTGTTTATATTTCCGATTACATTTTCCTCATATGTGAATTTTACTGTTCTTTGCCTACTCGTTCGTTCCACATGTCCAAACCATCTCAACAATCCTTTCTTTATAGATAATGCTCATCTCAGCCTTGCATTCTTTCATTATTTTGCCATTCGAGCATTTATCATGCATCTTTTTGTCATTCTTTTATGAATGCAACATGAAAAAAATTAACATGTTATGTTTTGAACTGGCATTTCTTGATGGAACAGCATTTTATATAGTAGAACAACAACTGTATAGTTTTTTCACTTTTATATAATTTAAACAGTCACCGGGTTTCGTCGTAATCGAGTTCACCAGTCTGATGATATTGGTAATAACGAAACCCAGTCATTGGCCAAATAAAATAAATGCGGAAAAACCTTTTTTTATTATTTTTTTAATAAATCACATTTGTTATTCAATTTAATACAATGTCTATACATTTTAGTTGCGCTGAGCCTCTCCAAAAAAGAGACTGAGCTCTTGTGTTTTGAGAGGGAGTATATAGTTTTAAAAAATCATTTAAAAAGGAATAAACCGCAACGCGTCTATTTTAAATACTTTTTTTTTTATTAAATTAAAAATATATATATTTTTAAAAGGAATAACCCGCAAGGCCTCTACTTTTGGAAGCTTTTCCGCAGGTAGGATAGTAAGGATAGGGAATGAAAATATGAAAAATACATCACAAACACCCAGACCAATTGAATATAAATCTTTCTTGAATTCATTTTGCAATTGGCGGGAATCGAACCCGCGACGCCAGTTTAGCAGTCGAGCGCCTACCTGTATGAGAAATGATAACTAATAGATGTAACTTTAAGCCTTGAGTGATGAAAAATGTAATATTTCTAGACGTTTTGATGTAATGATTCACACTTCCTTTTTTCACGGTATCCAGCGCTTCCTGTATATTTATGTTTATGGAACAAATTAGAGGTTAGATGATGCTGAAGATAATTATCTAAACATATGTAAGTATATACTTACAATGGTTAAAGTTAAATACGGTAGTTTTATTTAAACAAATAATGTTTAACCTTGTTATATTAGCATTCCTTTCATTTGGTTTTTACAACACATTTTTCAATCTATATTGTATGTATTATGCATGCAAATAATAAATGAAAAATCAAATAATATATATTAATTAAAATTTTTGCTCTGCATTCAATATTTTAATTTTATTTTTATAATCAGATTGATTCAAGGAGTTTGAGATAATTATACTACAAGCTTTTGTCCGCCTCCGTAGCATAATACCATATCCGGCGTGATATTATTCAGCATAACGGTAGCTAGTATTTGAACCCTTAGTATTAAATCATTAGTAAAAATCTGCTGTTTAGGATATGTAAATACTGAAAAATATATTGATCTATTCCTTGCAAAAATAAAATAATAGTCTGCCTCCGAAATGTAATGGTCAGCACGCTCGGCTACCGTTCTGGAAGTCCCTGGTTCGATTCCCAAGTGGGGTCAAATATGTATAAGTGATTTTCACTGTAATATTTATTCAATATTACCCTGGACTGGTACCTGAAGCTGGGGGCTGATCACCTTTCCTTCATGTGTAAACGATCAAGGTAACACTGTATTTATATGAAGCAGTGCCCTATGCACCATTGGCGTGCGGATAAGGGTTTTATTTATTATTTATTATTAAACGACTCGATAATAAAAGGAAAATGCATTTTTATTTTATTTTTTTTTACTGATATTTCTTGATGAAACTGTATTTTATTTTTATAAATAAGAATGTAAATATTGGTTCGCTCAAAGTTGTGAATCTCCTCAAGTAATTCACAGTAATCTTTGAATGTTTTTAAACATCATAGCATTTGATGCTATTGCTAAAATATAATTACGGTTGTTTTTACCTGTTACGGGTTTAAAATTCAAGTCTCAAAATATTCGCATTACTCTGTAAAACAAAGAAACAACACTTAGGTTTATCAAGTCGTTTATCATGTGTCGGGCTGTGGTCCCGTGGTTAGTGTCGCGGACTCTTGAGTAAGAGTTTCTCGGTTCGAACCCACTCTACCACAATATTATACCTATTTCTGATAATGAGCCGCTTAGGCTCACAGAAATAGTATGAAATTGAAGTATTTTTGTAAATAATAAAAAAATACAAATTAGTCCCTTTCAAACTGACATAACGTCGCTATCTTGATTTTTTCTGTCGTACACTGTTTTATCAGCGGAATACTATACAATTAAAAATTAAAGGAATATAATTATTTACCACTGTATATATTTCAATAATTACATATCACTCACTCCTTTCAAGAATGTCATAAATCAAAAATCGTCAATTTTCAGTTGTGCACGTTTTCGGAATTCCCAGCAAAATCCCAGCAAAAGAGGCATATTTTTAACACAATATTTACCCGCTACAGGGCAGAACGTGTTGTTTTTGCATTTTGAAGAAAAGGTATTGTTAATTATATTTTTGAATATATTAAATATTTTTCAAATGGAGAAAGAACCTTCAAGTTTTACCTAAAAAGAACTGTTGCACAGTAAAAAGTTTAATAAGTGGCTTGATATTTATTTTTAATACATTGCATTATATTTTTAAATTTTAAAAACGTTCCCCTGAAAAATCTAGTTTTTTTATTTATGACGTTCTTGAAAGGATTGAGCGATATGTTTGATCAAGGAAACAGAAACAAAAAATGAATTATTTACCATGGCTACCGAGAAATCTTAAAAGATATCGAATTCCGATTTAATTTCCATTCATAATGGATTGATTTAAACAGACTACGACGTCATAGCTGTTAATCCTTATCATAATTCATTTTTGGTTAATTATTTACAGTAGATTAACTCGCAAATTGAAATAAAATTAAAGATACATATTAAAAAGGAGATTTGTACTCCAAGGCCATTCTGAATGATACATTAAGACCAGGAAGAAGAAGTTCTTCGAGCATAATGAATTTTTTCGTGCAAAAATAAATACTTTTTAAGCTGCAAATCGTTTGGAAAAATATATGTTGAATAATAATAATTCCAGAATAAATAAAAAGATTTCTCTAGTAATTAAAAGTATCGAAAATATTTAAAAATCTTAAATATTTACACTGATATATGGAATTGGAAAAATAAGGATGAACGCAGAGTAAACACTGTTAAAATGTTTTTGCATTTGATTCCTTATAGTTTAAGGTTTTGTTTAAAGTCAAATATATGTGTTTTTATTATTTACTCAAGTATTTCAATTTCATATTATTTCTGTGAGCCTAAGCGGCTCATTATTAGAAATAGGTATCAAATTGTAATAGAGTGGGTTCGAACCGAGAAACTCTGACTTAAGAGTCCGCGACACTAACCACGGGACCACAACTCTAGATTTCAAAACTTGGCAATTTCGACCACTTATGGGTGATGAAATAATAATTGTGGGCAATACTGGTTTCGGGAGAATTTAGTGGACGTTGTTCTTCCCTTTTTTTAATGAAGATGGAAGTCTGAGCATCCCAGGGCTTACGACCTGGTATTTGGCTGGGTTAAGCGATAGCTTTATACACTTGTGTAACGTTCACCATTCTGCCCCTAATTGAATATCCATATTGCATTAATTTTTGAAACATGTATATATGCAATGGTCTTAGATCCTTCCGCATACCGGTAAGGTTTTCGATACATTCGTAAAGTAGGCCGATTGTTACGCCATCAGTTGAGTGATTTGTGATGTATTAGATTTTTTTTAAATGACATCTCATCCGCAGGGTGAATAATCCAGTGTCCGATATAATGAATAGTATTAATATTGTCAGATAGTTTTTGTTAGTTTAAAAATGTTATCAAATAAGTTTATAAATTCCCTTTTTTTAAATAAAGGAATAACCCGCAAAGCCTGTATTAGAGGCTTGTCTGCAGGTAGGATTGTAAGGATAGGGAAGGTAAATATGAAAAATACATCACAAATACCCAGACCAATTGAAAATAAATCTTTCTTGAATTTATTTTGCACTGTTATATTTCCAATCTTCTTATGTAATATTTTATGAATAAACATTTATGCATTACTGAACTTTAAAAAAAACGCATATATTTACTACAGTAAATACACGAAAAATTGACGCATTAATTTGTCTCGCAGTCCATGATACTCGTTTACTGAGTTAGTATGAACCACTGAAATACGAACAAATGCGAATACACAGTGTAAGAAAATGGTCGGATTGATGTGAAGTGTCGAGTATTATTATCCCATTGGTGACATTTCTCGGCGCCTTTGCGGTTTTGTTTATGTACCGTTTGATCTTGATCTTGAAATATGTGTAAACCGCAGCGAGATTCCAATTAACTCTGTTTAATTTAAAAATTATATATATTTTATTCAATATTGATTTGAATTTGTCCCTGATATCATGGTTTTTAATTCTTTCTGCATTGCTGAGGGTCTTGTCCATGCTCTTCTAGTCATCAAAACATTGAATGTAGTTATCTCATTTGACAAATTGTTACAATCCAGGCAAAGATAAGTAACATTGACACTTGGAATAACTTCTTTAAATAGTAACATCGCTCACTCCTTTCAACAACGTCATAAATGAAAAAAAACATGATTTTTCACGAGATCGTTTTTTAAGTTTAAGAATAAAATAAAATGTTTTAAAATTAATATCAAACCACTTATTGAACTATTTACTGTGCAACAGATCTCTTTAGGTAAAACCTGAAGGTTTTTTCTCCATTTGAAAAATGTTTAGTACATTTAAAAAAATAATTAAAGAACACATTTTCTTCAAAATGCACAAACAACTTATTCATATTATTCAAACCCGCACCCCATTGGTGCATAGGATACTGCATCATATAAACGCAGTGTTGTCTTGATCAAGGAAAGGTGATCAGCCCTCCGCTTCAGGTACCAGTCCAGGGTAATATTGAAAAAATATTAGGGTGAAAAAATCACTTGTATTTTTTTGACCCCCCCTGAAAATCGAACCAGTGCGGTAGCCGAGCGTGAGTGAACAGTAGCAATTTAAAAAAAAACTATCTTATATTATTATCGAATTCTCTCCATCCACTCTGTCGTCTATCGTCTATCGTAGAAAAATCCCACAAGTGTCGTTATATTTCTCTGCGCGATGTTAATGGTCGGTCATGCCGCGTTCCGATAAGGCGTTCTCCCATCGCGACACGAGATCATGATGTCGGTCGTAGAGAAATGTTCCAGCTGTTCTGAATTCTCACTGTAGGTACACGCCGCTACGTCGCCTAAGGAAATGGCACATGGTGTAATATGGTCGACATTTGTATCTACGTACTATGTTTATTTAACCCTTAGAATCTGGACTATCATGAAAGGACATTAGACGGTCAATCGACTCTATTTTGGGCGTATTGTAATCAATTTTACGGTAACTTATCATTTTTTTTTACAAAAATGTTAATAATATCAGTATATAACCACTCACCGAGATTTTTATGTCTGCCAGTTTCGAGACGTACCCGTCTCTTCGTCAGGACAATCACTACCACAGCATGCAAATAATACCACCCTTCACCACCATAGCACCATTTACATTTACGGTTATTTACTAATATATTTAACATTTTTGTAAAAAAAAGTTAATATGACTAACCACAAAGTAAATGCTTTAAATATTAATAATAATGACAATATAATTTTACTGTTTTTTGCAGTATGCAAAAAGAAATTTTAATTACTGGGTTATTATATACTTAAACTAGAAACTAATCGCTTGATATTTTGATATCTCAACATAGATGAAGAAGAATCACCTCTAATATAGATTACGAGAGTAAAGTTTCTTTACCGGACCTGGGAGTGTGACGGTAGCTTTCAGAGATGAAGAAGAAAATGGAAGTTTAGGTATTTACAGGGCTACAACATTTTGAATATTTTCAAATACTTGATCACAAATCTGGATTATCTAAGGAGTTATTTTTTAAATTATTTTTGACATCGCAACATAGATGAGGAAGAATATGGAAGTCTGGCCATTAATGGGCTTACGACTTATAGACACACTTAAAATGTTGTTAATAAATTAACTGGTCAAATATTAAGCTAAAAATAATAAAACGAAAAAGATATTTTCTAGTGTATTTCATGTGTGTCATTATAATCCAGGATTTGGACCTCACATGCAAATAAATGAGTTTATGCGCAATAAAAAGTTTCTTTCATCTCACCAATATATGTCTCTAGTGATTTAATCACCATGTTTCGAATTTGAAGTTCAAAGAATTTGAGTAGTGTGGTTGCCAATCATGAGTAGAATTAATGAATGTTGCACGCGTGTAAAGTGATATCTTAAATCAGCCTATGACGGTCGTAAGCTCCATAAATGCCCAGACTTCCATATTCTTCTTCATTTATGTTAAGGAGTCAAAAAATAAATAACTTTATGACTAAATACTGCGTAATTATAAATCAATATTGATTAAATATTGAATTGACAAATAATTTTATTTGTCCATTTAAGGCAAATGGATGGATGTGTTCGATGTGTGTCGGCGACGAAGGGTTAACAGCGTGGATATAGTCGGGGAGATTACACTTTACCCACGGCACGCAAGCTCGCAACTCGTGTAAATACTATTAGTATATAACAATTAATTAAGATATTACCAGCCTGTACTTTCCAGGCAAACATCTTGAAGTGATAATTATTTGATTGCATTGCACTGTACTATATTAACTCGTACACAGCACACATTGCAGATATACCTAGTGATATGGTGTCATAACTGGCAGTAATTGAATTGCGTTTAGTACAGCCGACGTCAAAAGTTTAAGGACAGGATAATGTGACCTTGAAAAAAATACATGAAAGAAAATCTTCAATGCAATCTGAAAATTAAAAGTGCATTTATTTACAGTTTTCTTTATGTCAGAGAATTGTATTTTTCTGATTTAAAATTGTCAAAAAAGTTGAATTTAAATAGTGGTGAAAACATTGAGTAATTTATAGATGCCAATAGAAAAACATCGAAAATAAGTAAATAAAAATTAATGGTTTTAATCAGTGATAGGAATGATCTGTGAGCTAGGTAGGTCAGATAATACATTTAGAGACTTTAAACACAAAAAAAGATATTTATAAACGCCAAATGTCACATCAAGGTATAATATATTATTGGTGAAAAAACAGCCACGCAAAAATGCTTAAAAAAGTGTATTTTTGTAAACATCGATCCTTGAAAATGAGAAGATGCTTGTTAAAACCAGTAGGAAGAAATGTATTTAAAATAAAACTAGTTTAAAACAAACTTGGAATTTTATTCTATAAAGTTTATAAAACGTACCACAAAGTAACAGCAAAACGCATTAAAGAAATTCATGTTTGTATTAACTACCTCAAAACTGGTATTTTAAAAGTGCTTCAATTTTATATATTTAAAATAATAACAAAGTTAATACCAAATCAGTCAGTATAATTGCCAAAAATTAGTTCAATAAATTGAAATTAAGATAACGTTTTTTTTAATGTTTTTCGCGGATTGTGGCACATTTTATAAACTTTATAAAATTAAAGGGTTTTTTATTTTAACCACCTTTTATTGGTACTTTTCTCCAACCGGTTTCGACAAGAAATTTGTCATCATCAGTGTTAATAAATGAGTACATGTTTAACCCTGATGATGACAAGGTTCTTCGCGAAAAATACCTTTAAAAAGTAGTTAAAAACAAAGTACTTTTAACATTCTCCTTATCAACATTCATGATATGAAATTTATTAAAATAAAACTATTTTATATAATAAAGTTGTTTAGTTTAATAAAGTTTTGGATGGCATTCATTATTTTATTCATCAGAGCTTAATAAAATCACTAGATTATGGATATCATTTATCACGATGCCAGCCCACCCAAGATTTCTACGGCGTAATGAAATAATATGGGTAAAATTAAAACTTATTATGCTTCTCGGTTTCCCACAAGCAATTTGAATAGCCGTTTGACCTACTGTACAGCTGGGGTACCTTTGAACCCAACCTTACTTTATGTACGGTACTGTGCTGTGTTCACAACTATCACATTGTCTATAGAGTTATGGGCCACGGGTGTACGGTCGGACGTCCAACTTAGGGTAAAACGGTGTATAATGAGACACTTTGCACACCACTCAGCGGGCCATTATGGACCAGTTTTTAATAAAAGGCATTACGCATTTACAGGAATCGTTGCGTTTTAAATGTAAATACATATTATGAATAAAGATATCCTATGATACATATTTTATTTTATTATTTTGTTTTAAAAATTATATGATATGAGTAAATTTATGTCGTGGAGGAAAGTATGTAAATAGTAAGGGATTTATGTTCATTATTATCCCATATCGCTCACTCCTTTCAACAACGTCATTTACCAAAAATCGTCAATTTTCAGTTGTGCATGTTTTCGAAATGCCCAGAAAATGTACTATATCCCAGCAAAAGCGGCATATTTTTAACTTAGTATTTACCCGCTACAGGACTAAAAGTGTTGTTTTTGCATTTTGAAGAAAAGGTATTCTTTAATTTATTTATAAATATAATAGACATTTTTCAAATGGAGAAACAACATTCAGGTTTTACCTGAAAAGATCTGTTGCACAGTAAAAAGTTCAATAATTAAATTGTGATATTTTTGTTTAAATATTAAACAAACAAAAAAATCATAATTTTCGTTTATTCGTCAGTAATATCGCTCACTCCTTTCAACAACGTCATATATCAAAAATCGTCAATTTCCCGTTGTGCGTGTTTTCGGAATGGCCAGAAAATGTACTATATCCCAGCAAAAGCAGCATATATTTAACCTAATATTTACCCGCTACAGGGCAGAAAGTGCTGTTTTTGCATTTTGAAGAAAATGTATGGTTGAATAATTTTTGTAAGTATACTAAATATTTTTCAAATGGATAAAAAAAACCTTCAGGTTTTACCTAAAAAGATCTGTTGCATAGTAAAAAGTTCAATAAGTGGCTTGATATTTATTTTTAATACATTTTATTTATATGTTCTTAAACTTTACAAACGATCTCCTGAAAAATCAAGTGTTTTGATATATGACGTTTTTAAAATGAATGAGCGATATGTCAGTCATGTAACTGAATGAGGGCACAATATTGTAATTTGAAATTATGTGTGTGATGAAATAAAAATAATAAAAAAATCTCAAAATGGTTGTGTTTAATTTTTATATTAGAATTATGTACGCGTGTATGCTTTTAACATACATAAATCAGTCGTGTCCCCACTTTCCCTATAATGCACAGTACGAAGTTTTGTCACGTTTAACTTTTGACATCGTTAGAGTACCCGACTAGGCCTATTGAAATTCTTCCTCTCCATACAACTCCATAATAATATATCACGCTCAGGCCTGGGCGCTCCAAGGAGTATTGTGCATTAACAAGAGGGACTCTGCGTGCATGTAATAAATAATACATACACAGCTGAGTTGTAAAACTATTAATGAGAGTTTAAAGGTAATTTGTTCCGTGTTTCACTGCGGTAGGTCTTCAATAAAGGAAACATACTCATTAGTCCAACTGACTTCACGAGATCAAGTATGAACAGCGTATCATTTTCATTTATTATTCTTCTTCCTGGCTCCATCCCAAATAATCGTCTTTGTAGACTATTGGAGACAGCTCTCCTCGTTTTCAGGTTGAAGGTTCTGCTGTCTTGGGCAACCGTGTTTTCTTTCTGTAGCATCCATTAGTTCTTGGGTCTTCCTCTAAATGTTATCCGAGAAAGATCCACGGCGATAATTACTTATTTTTCTGTGGTAGTTCCACAACTAAGGAAATTTACTCATTAGTCCAACTGACTTCATGAGATCAAGTATGAACAGCGTATCGTATCATTTTCATATATTATTATTATTATTCTTTGCTCCATCCCAACTTATCGTCTTTGCAGACTGTTGGGGACAGCTTCCCTCATCTTCAGGTTGTACCTCCTTCTATTGACAACATCAATGGAAGGGGGTCTGGTTCACAATATGATCGGTTCTCTCCTTCATTGATAGCGTCATCTAGGTTATGTCTTTGAAATAATATTTTGAATCTTTCTTCAGTATCCATGAGTTCTTTGGTCTTCCTTTAGATGTCTTTCAAGGAAGATCCACGGCGATTGATTCGTGTATCTCCGTTGTAGGTCCACAATAACGGAAACTTATTAGTCCAACTGATTTCATGAGATCAAGTATAAATAGGGTATCATTTTCATATACTCTTCTTCTTCCTGGCTCTATCCCAACTTACCGTCTTTGCTGACTGTTGTGGTCAGCTTTCCTCGTCCTCAGATGGTATGTAGTTTCTTTTGTCATGGACATAGTCACCCCAAGCAATGCCTTCAAATCATGTTTACTTTCTGCAGCATCCATGAATAGTTTGGTCTTCCTCTAGATGTCTTTCGAGGAAGATCCACGGCGATTGCCTGGTTCTCAATATGATCAGGCTCTCTGCGCCTTATATGTCCATACCAAGGTCAATAGTAAGGTAGAGGAAAGGTATTCGGGCTTCCGCGAATGCGTGAACTTTTTATTTTGTCTCTAAGGGACACTCCAGCTGACCATCTAAGCATTCGCACTTCAGCAGATTCTAGTGGATGAAATAAAAATCAATACACAAATAAATAAATTGGATATAAATAAAACGAGTTATTGGATTTATGTCGCTCACTCCTTTCAACAACGTCATGAATAAAAAAACTAGATTTTTCAGGAGATCGTTTTTAAATTTTAAGAATAAAATAAAATGTATTAAAAATATATATAGAGCCACTTATTAAACTTTTTACTGTGCAACAGATCTTTTTAGGTTAAACCTGATGGTTTTTTCTCCATTTGAAAAATATTTAGTATATTTAAACATTTGATTAAACAATAACATTTCTTCAAAATGTAAAAACAACACTTTCTACCCTGTAGCGGGTAAATATTAAGTTAAACATATGCCGCTTTTGACGGAATATTGTACATTTTCTGGGCATTCCGAAAAGACGCACAGCTAAAAGTTGAATGGAGTGAGCAATGTGTCGGAATAGAAGTATAGGGTTTCTTAACCGAACGCGCAATGGAAGCTAAAAGAGTATACTGGGATTTTTTTGCTACTACTACTACTACTACCACACGTTTCCCCGCAGGGGTAGGCAGAGAGGATGGAACGCCACACTCTTCTGTCCTGACATACACTCCTCGCCTCCTTCACATCCATACATCTAGTCATACATGCCCTCCGATTACGCAGACTTTTGACACCGCCAGATTTTAGGTTCTGATTGATCTGATCGTGCCAAGCCTTTTTCGGTCATCCACGTTCTGTTTTCCCTCTCATATTCGCCACATATATTTTCTTAGTCATTCTCTCGCTATCCATTCGCTCCACATGTCCATACCACCGTAAAGAATTCTTCCTAACCTTTTCAATTATTCCTCGTTCAGCCTTACATTCCTTTCTTATATCGTAGTTTTAATTCGTATTGTATGTATTTTAAGGGATTTTTATAGAATGGTCAAATTAAACATCCATGTTATTATGTTGAAGTATGGTGCCCTCGCACGCTTCAAGCTCGCGTTGCTATTTACCGTGTAATTATGAGCAGTTTGACGAAATATTCCAAATTGTTTGCGTCGATATGTGTGGCACTTACTTGGGGCCCTCCATTGACACAGTTCACACAGAGATGCAGAGATAGGCCCCTCGGGTCCGACCGGCCGAGGTGAGAATATAGAAAGTCAACACATCGGCTTCTGTTCAATACCATTATCTAACCATTCACTCATACAGTGGACAGGGTCAAACTCGAAAATATCGACCTTATTTTTTCTTCGAGGATGATCCACGAATTTTTTTATTCTTTTTTTATTCATTTATTTAATAAAGTTACATTTTTAAGTACAACATAATACAATTTTTAAACATTTATACATATGGCAAACTTATAGTTTTAGATTCGCTGTGCCTCTTCAAAAAAGAGACTGAGCTCTTGAGCAATTGTTCCGTGTTTCTCCGTGGTAGTTGTGCATAGCACGTACGTGTGTAATGGTCAGCATGTCCGTCTTCGTAGTGTAATGGTCATTACGCTCGGCTACCGTTCTGGAGGTCCCGGGTTCGATTCCCAGGGGGGGGGTTAAATAAATATAAGTGATTTTTTCACTCTAATATTTATTTAATATTACCCTGGACTGGTACCTGAAGCGGAGGGCTGATCACCTTTTCTTCATGTGTTAACGATCAAGATAACACTGCGTTTATATGATGCAGTGCCCTATGCATCATTTTGAGCTGATAAGGGTTTGAATAATATGAATAAGTTGTGCATAGCCTGCATGAGATCAAGTATAGATCTTCCTCCATATCAAATTATCGGCTTTGTAGACGGTTGGAGGTTGGTTTTAGAGAACAGAAAAGCCTGGAAATAGTGTGTGGACTCCATATGCTCCACCTAGGGAGCGCTTATGGTTTTATAATGATACAGTGCAGTAGCATATGCGTAATTGTTGACAATATTTAATGATTTTCTCTTTCTTTGTTTCAGGTAAGAATATTCGAATCATCTTTTCCTTGGTATGGGTATGACAAAATATTTTATTTATTAAGGTACCAATAAAAATGAATATATATAAGTATCTTAATTTATTTATTGGTTAATTTATGTAGCGCCATTTTCGTGAGAAATAACCCCAAGGACTCTTTACAATTTACAGTAAATTTATCTTTTTATCACATGAAGTTTTAGAAAACATGTTGAAACAGATCAAAATATTAAAATATTTCAATTTCTATAATTTGTATTTGATTATAATTGAACTTAATGATTTTCCATTTTATAATTAAAATGTAAATTTGTTTTAAATTCACTTTAAATATTTTATTTTTACTTAATTATAATGTCTACCGGTTTCGAAGCTAACCGCTTCTTTATCAAGTCTGTTTGATACTCAAAACTGATTAATACTAATAGTATTACATAATCAGTCTTGATAAAGAAACGGTTAGCTTCGAAACCGGTAGACATTATAATTAAGTTATAATAAAATATTTAAAGTTATTTTAAAACAAAGTTACATTTTAATTATATTTTAATTTCATTCAAGCAATTTTCGAAAAAAAATGAAGGTATTTCTATATTAATTATATATATGATTACATATATAATTTAGTTCAGTTTTTAAATCTTTTAATTCTGACTCCGGACCTGGAGTATATACCCGACCACGTGTGCATGTAATTAATTCGCGTGCGCATGAGCGTGCCCGCGCAGTGCCCAGAACCCGGTGAGCGCGCGCGAAGTGCCCAGAGCCCGGTACCCAGGATTCCCATGGCGTCGGAGGAGATCGCCGAGGTCAAATGGCAGACCACACCGCAAGAAAAAAGATTTCTATCTTTCCACGGAATTGTGCACTGTAAATGATAATAATGTCCATAGTTTCTATTCAAACACACTCTCGCAATCGCATATACGTATTTGACTTCACGGAGATCTGTATTGATTTATCCGACCAAATATATCGCAAACAATCACGAGATGCTGACGAAAAACCATTTTTCAGAATGCTAAAACCATATTTAAAATATTAAATTTCAGTTTGTAGAAACTAGGACACACTGTTCTCTTTGTGTGTAACATTCATGCGCGGTTCATGTTTATACTCGCTTCAAAACAAGCGAGTATAAAAAGTATATAAACTGCGTCCAATATATCGCTTACAATCCCGAGATGCTGACAAAATAGCAATTTTCAAAACGCTAAAATTATATTAAAATATGAAATTAATGATATATAAGATACAAGTGCATACTGTTCTCTTTGTGTGTAGCATTTACGCGCGGCTCATGTTTATACTCACTCTGATACAAGCTAGTATAAACATGAGTTGCGTCTTCACTCACGAAATACAGACAAAATAGCCATTTAAAAAAACGCTTAAACTATATTAAAATTATGAAATTTAACTCATACTTGTAAACATATATGTGCATACATTTAAACAAAAGGGTCTTTGCTAAATAACAGCTTTCCCATTCCAACCATAGATGGCTCCAGTGAACTCAGATGTACAGTGTCATAAGATTAATGATATATGTAGGAGTTCCAAATTTTTTAGTAAATTTTGGTTCTCATGGGTAAAATGGTGAATGTTCCACGTGTGTAAAGTGATCAGTTAACCAACCTAAAATTGTCTTTACCAAATTACATAGAAACCGTCAAAGTATAGAAGAAAATTGTATACAAATACCTATATAAATATGTTCTTCATTGAATGTTATCACGATTATTATTAACAGCGCTTTAAAAATTGACAGACTTTAAAACTACAAATCGGTAAGACGTCATGCTTGTATCTTTTGACAGTAGCATTATCCAGAAGAGGAATGATTAAAAACGAATTACGCATCTTTTCTTCAAACACATTTTCTATGGTTAAGTTTTGACAGCTTTACTTTTACTATCGACCCAAAACTCGGCATCTTGGTCTAATTATTTTCTTTGATACTTCGGTGATTTCTATGGAGTATTTAGACAAGTACTCATATTGTTTTGATATGGGTATAGATCTCTGACTTGACGTGTGAAAATGCCTTTATTATCAATTCCCTCGACGACAGCATTACTTTTTTGAATGGGTGCGATGGCGATTTGTGGCGTTTTCTTTTTTGTCCCAAATATGTCTAATGATTATGGCAAACAAAACCCAGAAATATTTAGTTCTTGAAGTTGCATGTAGATTTATTTGCGGTGAACGAAAGCAGTGCTCCGATTTCGGTCAAATTTTGCAAACCGCGAGTTATTTCCTATCCATATAAAAAATGATTTCACTTTTGGCGTTTGGGTTCACATGACAGCAGATAAGACATTTGTGTCCGTATTCTTAGAATTTTTATAGTAAAATATTTGTGTCTTTATTATTTACACAAAATATTGAAATTTCATACTATTTCCTAGAAATAGGTATCAAATTGTGGTAGAGTGGGTTCGAATCGAGAATCTTTGACTGAAGAGTCCGCGGGACCACGACCACACACTTTTTTTTTTATTATTTATTTATTGCATTTAAGACAAAATACAAGTTCTTCTTCTTCCTTTTTATAGATCCTCGAATCTGTGTAGATCTTCATGTACCGTCGATCAAGATTGATCGACGGTACATGAAGATCTAAATATATTTTTACTTATGAAGACTTTATTATTTTTTTATTCTAATTATTACACGTGTTTTAAATGATCACTCAAACCGGCCTATGACGGGTCGTAAGCCCTGTAATACGTAGACTTCCATATTCTTCTGCATCTATGTTGAGATTTTATATTGATATCTATAAAAAAATCTTCCCAATGAGCAAATGCTGAGAAGTTACTGACTGGCCTATACTAGATTATCTCACCTGTTCCCAACAAAGATTCAAATAAAAAATACTTCTTTTATAATTTATATTTGAAGCACTAACTTTGTGATTTTCCGTTTTATAGTAGTTAGTGCTTCAAATATAAATTATATTCTCTTAGCGAGTATGGCTAATAAAGCAAAAATATCCAAAAAAAAACTATGTATTAAATACAAACTTTCTTCATTAAAAAGTTAGAACAAACAAAAATTCACTTAACGATCTATAATCTTGTAAATAATAAATAAATAATAATTAAACCCTTATCCGCACCCCAATGGTGCATAGGGCACTGTGTCATATAAAAGCAGTGTTATCTTGATCGTTTATACATGAAGGAAAGGTGATCAGCCCTCCGCTTCAGGTACCAGTCAATGGTAATTTTGAATAAATATTACAGTGAAAAAATCACTAATATTTATTTTACCCCCCCCTGGGAATCGAACCAGGGACTTCCAGAACGGTAGCCGAGCGTGCTGACCATTACACTACGGAGGTGGACAAAATGGTGTAAATAATAAGCAAGGTAAATAATGAATCCAATTCCCGTCTAAAAAAAATCCTCATGGAAAAGATGCCTTAAATTTCGTTTCAAATTATTTTTGCATTTTTCTTTTAGGTACATTTAATATGTTTCACATTATCTTGTAGTCAGGAAATGGCTTCCGTATATTTTGCACCAGTTTTTTAATGGCCCGTTTAATTTTTTTTAATACGTTTATTTGACTAGAATTAGCATATTTTCGCCATAAAATTAATGTTCATACTTCTGTTATGTAAGAACGGGCTATTTGCAGTGCCAAGGCCGCTTAATTTAACGTAATAATATTATTATTTTCTTTCAAAATAATATACAAAATATGCATATAATATATCTGTTATGCATGTTGTTTATAAATTAAACATTTCTCTCTGAATGCTTTAGCATTTTCATAAATTAATATGTTAACAACATTTTGAGTGTGTCCAAATACTTGTTCGCAAAATCTGGATTGTCTCCAATTACAGGAGTTATTTTCATATTATTTTTTGACATCTCATCAAAGATGAAGAAGAATATGGAAGTCTAGGCATTTACGGGGCTGACGACCGTCATAGGCTGGTTTAAGTGATCACTTTACACACGTGTAACATTCACCAATTCTACCCATTATTGACAACCACACTACTCAAATTCTTGGAAGTTCTATATATATTAACCAATTTAGAAACCTTGTTCTTGAATCACTAGAACTTCACTAGAGACATCTATTTTTGACATCTCATCAAAGATTCTAAGGTTCTAAGAACAAGGTTTCTAAATTGGTTAAAATGTAAAAACATCTCACCAATAGATGTCTCTAGTGAAGTTCTAGTGATTCAAGAACAAGGTTTCTAAATTGGTTCATATATACAGAACTTCCAAGAATTTGAGTAGTGTGGTTGTCAATAATGGGTAGAATTGGTGAATGTTACACGTGTGTAAAGTGATCACTTAAACCAGCCTATGACGGTCGTCAGCCCCGTAAATGCCCAGAATTCCATATTCTTCTTCATCTTTGATGAGATGTCAAAAAATAATTCATATGTTCGTGGGTATCAACATGATTAACGCTAGGAATAATAATTTGCTATAAATCAACTGTACAGTTTTGATAATTTGTCAACATGTGTTATGCTGTGTGAGGTAACCTAACATATCCGAACCCGGGTAGCGTTAAATAAAAACTATGTTGGCCCATCCGTTAAAACTAGTTTTGCGCAAAAAAACCTTTTCATTCCTTGCGCCAAAGATATTTGATTTGCTGCCCGTAACCATCAAGAATTCCAGTAGTGATCATGTCTTTAAGAACAGCGTCCGTCGACGTGCTTCTCGTTGGAAGGGACGAGGTAGAAAGTGAATTAATGAAAGTCCAGGTATAATTATTTTATTGTAAAACCTTTATACTGTAAATTGTTTTTGTATCTATTTTATCTTATGTATATAATATAATAAAATAAAATAAATTGTATTAATATGTGAGTATTTCGACTCAACACAGGCGATGCCTAAAGAGCCGTAATACATCGCTCACTCCTTTCAAGAACGTCATAAATCAAAAAACGTGATTTTTCAGGAGAACGTTTTTAAAGTTTAAAAATATAATGCAATTTATTTAAAATAAATGTCAAGCCACTTATTGAACTTTTTACTGTGCAACAGATCTTTTTAGGTAAAACCTGAAGGTTTTTTCTCCATTTAAAAAATATTTACTTTATTTAAAATAATAATTAAACAATACCATTTCTTCAAAATACAAAAACAACACTTTCTGCCCTGTAGCGGGTAAATATTAAGTTAAAAATATGCCTCTTTTGCTGGGATATAGTACATTTTCTGGGCATTCCTAAAACATACACAACTGAAAATTAATGATTTTTGATTTATGACGTTCTTGAAAGGAGTGAGCGACATAGTAAAAAAATGTATGTATCTATGAAATAAATAAATAAATAAATACATACAAATCAGTAATTGGTAAATAATTCCCACGTATGTGTATTTATTTACCGTGTAATTTTTGTAAACTCTTTCTAAATTTTTAAGTGCATTAATTTCATTTTCGTTACGCTTGTATTCACGGCCACCCATTCGTAACGTCCACATAATGCAATGGTTATAAAGTTGCGACTATGTTACATACCAGTGCCTACCTACAGGATCTCACAGTAAGTCTTCTAACCATACCCTTTTGCCCATTGCTCATAGTATGCATTCGGACAGTGGCGGGTCACCCATGAAGAATACGAATGCCATTAATGCCGGTTAATAACTCCACACTGGCCAGAACACTCAAGATGGGTAAAAAGCCACTAAAAAGAAGAAGAAGAAAAATGCCCAGTATTTGTCAAATCGCAACGTAATACTAATTTGATTTTTTTTTCATAAAACACCGTTTTTGTATTAAAAAAGTAACAGCATTTTTTCTGCGAAATAAATATAAGGTTTTGAAAGGAAAAGAGTTATGGAAAGGTAAGGAGTTTAAAAAATTGAAAAAATATTTTTTCATATACATCTCTTATTCTTCTTCTTCTTCTTTTAAGACAAGGTCCTGTTATTCTCGGGTCGCTCCTGGGAGGTGGAAGACCAGCTATCCTTCCATCGTTTAGGTGGTCTTCCTGGGGGTCTGATCCCGCTTATGTTGCTGTCCGCTGCCACCCTCACCACTCGATCCGAACTCGCTCTTCTCACACGATCTCTCCAAAAACGTCTTCTTTCTCTTCCCCATCGCACAACATCTTCAACATCGCAGATTTTTCTTATATCTGAGTTTCTTACTCTGTCGCGAAGTGTTAGGCCTGCAATGGGTCGTAGAGTCTTCATTTCTGATCTCCTAAGAAGGACAAAACCAAGCCTTCATATACATATATTCTAAAAACAAATGATTCCAATACACATTCTTAAATAAGAAAAAGCGATAGGCAGAGATAATAGAATGCCATACCAATCTGTCTTTGTAAACAATCTTCGCCTCTTCTATATTCAACCATTCAAATGCTTTTCTTCTAAATCTTGTTCGGAATTCCAGGGATTTCGAATGTCCGGGGTTCCACTATATTAAGGTCTAACCACGATCAATGCATTGCAATGATCTGACCGCCACTGCTTTATCGTAGTTCTATGTACACAGTGCATGGGGTCAGTCGATCGAACTCAATTAGACGGTGATTGACTGCGTTTTGTTATTCCCCTATTATCTAGCTCGTTTGGTTGTTTAGTCCGTTCGCCGTGCATTATCCCCGCGAGTTCAGGAGGAAACACTCAATCATATTAAATTGTTATTCTACTTGCATCTGATTAAACTAACTGCCCTGTCTCCTGTTATTACTGTAAGGTTTCATTATTGCATTCTCACTATGGCTAACAATAAGTGCTTTAGTACAGGCGGTCCTAGATTTTCGCACTCTATAATAATAGTTTAATAGTTTGATTCCTCCATAGTATAATGGTCAGCACGCTCGGCTACCATTCTGGAGGTCCCGGATTCGATTCCTTGGGGGGGTCAAATAAATATAAGTGATTTTTTCACTCTAATATTTATTCAAAATCACCCTGGACTGGTACCTGAAGCGGAGGGCTGATCACCTTTCCTTCATGTGTTAATGATCAAGATAACACTGCGTTTTTATGCAGTGCCCTATGCACCACTGGGGAGCGGATAAGGGTTTGAAGAGTATAAGTAGGTGTTTAAAAATGGTGCGGAATGCATGAAACCGTGTCCAATATATTTAATAAAAAGGTGTTCAGCAGAAAGGATAGTTAAACAAATTTATGATGAATAATAGAAGCGGAAGACCGAGAAAAACTTGGCATGATCAAGAATTTAAAATACTTGAAAGTGGTCAGGTCAAGAGTCGTAATAATCGGCGTGTATTTGTGAGAAGATGTGTAAATGTAGAATAGGCGAAGATTGTGTGCAAAGAGGGATTGGTATATTGGTTCTATTCTCTCTGCCTACCTCTGCGGGGAAGCGGCTCGATAGTTAGTTAGTGAGTTAGTTAGTCAGTTATAATAATTATAATTTTGGATGATTTACATAGAGCCATTTTCCTAAAATACTACCTCAAGGGTGCTTATTTTATTTTTACTTTTTTTTAAATATATTTTTAAACACGTATTTATGAGAGAAAATGTGCACGTGTAAAGTGTTGTGTATAATATTGAATAAATATTAAAGAAAAACGAAATATAAAAACTAACCAACTAACTAACCATCACGCCGCTTCACCGCAGGGGAAGGCAGAGAGAATAGAACGCCACACCACTCTGTCTTTGCAAACATTCTTCGCCTCTTCCACGTTCATGCATCTCCTTATACATACCCTTCGATTGTTACGACTCTTAACCGGACCACTTTCAAGTATTTGGCATACCTGATCGTGCCATGTTTTTCTCGGTCTTCCTCTGCTCTTTTTTCCACTTACATTCGCCTCATAAATTTGTTTTACCGTTCTTTCCTCACTCATTCGTTCCACATGTCCAAACCATCTCAACACACCTTTCTTAATTTTATCGATAATGCTTATCTCAGCTATGCATTCCTTCCTTATTTCATTATTCGCACATCTATCATACATCGTTTTCTCGCACATTCTTCTGAGAGATCGCATTTCGACTGCATTCAGTCTACTTTCATCCTTCTTTTGCCAACTCCATGTTTCACTTCCATACATTAGAGTTGGAACCAGGACTCCGTTGTGCACTGCCAGTTTAGCTTCCGCTGATAGGTTTTTATTTGCTATAACTGATTTCAGTGCACCATTATATACGAAATATAATATACAAGAAAAATTGCGGTTTCAAAACAACATCAACATGAAATCCCTAGTAAAGTCATGAATCGTGTAATTCTAATGATTTTCTACGACTATTTATGTATTACAACCTCAGTTCTGTCTCTCAACTCTCAGGACAGCCAGGCCTTAGGCAAAGTAAAGGCAAACATCAGAGAAATCGGAAATGGCGCAAGATGAGATAGATATTGAACATTTTCATAGCTGAAGAATCTTCATATTATTTTTTGACATCTCATCAAAGATGAAGAAGAATATGGAAGTCTGGGAATTTGCGGGGCTGACGACCGTCATAGGCTGGTTTAAGTGATCAATTCACACAAGTATAACATTCACCAATTCTACCCATTATTGACAACCACACTACTCAAATACTTGGAAGTTCTACTATATATATGAACCAATTTAGAAACCTTGTTCTTGAATCACCAGAACTTCGTATGCAAACGATGTATGCTAGATGTTCGAATAGTGAAATAAGGAAGGAACGCAAAGCTGAGATAAGCATTTTCGATAAAATTAAGAAAGGTGTATTGAGATGGTTTGGACATGTGGAACGAATGAGTGAGGAAAGATCGGTAAAACAAATTTACGAGACGAATGTAATTGGAAAAAGGAGCATAGTAAGACCGGGTAATACTTGACACGATCAGGTATGCCAAATACTTGAAAGCGGTCAAGCAAGAAGTCGAAGTATCGGCGGGTATGCATATGGAGATGCATGAACGTGGAAGAGGCGAAGATTGTTTTCAAAGACAGAGTGGTGTGGCGTTCTTTTCTCTCTGCCTACCCCTACCCACACTGGGGTACCTCTAGAAAATTTGGTGATGGACTTGCAATCCTGTATTTATTTAGATAAGCAGTGACAGGTATATTGAAAGCATTTAAATGTAAATTCACAGTAAAATCGGGATACAATTTTATATTGTTTCACATTTTCAATAAGTTTCGCAACTTAGTTCAACAAAAAAAAATGCTTAGCAAGAGCAGATCTGTCAGGAAGCCTAGATGCTTCTGTATCAGACCTGGGCATGCGGTGTGACAGCTTTCAATATATTCCCCTAAAGAGAAGCAGCATGATGGCTTTGAAACCATTTGGTTCACAATATGTTCTACTCTTTAAAATCACTGGACGCGTGTAAACCAGGCTTTAGGGTTTGGTCGGGTGCATCCTGCTTATTGAAGAATGACTCCATTAACATATAAATTAATGGAGGACATTTCTTTATCTCCCCCTCTGATTTTGTAATCTCACCACATTGTCCACTTCCGGTGACGAAGCTGAATCTTAAAATATCATATCGTAGTCGTTAAGGAGAAAGTGACCAACTAACACCCACGGGTCTACCAAACAATAAAATGACTCGACTGCAATCAGTGTTAAACGCAGCAGCGAGACTAATTTTTGGAATTTCTAAATTCAGTCACATCACCCCACTACTTCACAAACTCCACTGGTTACGCTTTCCAGAAAGGGTTGAGTATAAACTCTGCCTACTCATGTATAAATCAATACACAATATGGCTCCAGAGTATCTTAAGGAGCTGTGTATTCCAGATGAATTGGTTGATAGACGTCTCACGCTTCGATCGGCTACAACATCTGCAATGGGCAAAGTTATCTTACCAGCTCGCAAGCAACGCACTAAATTTGGCGAGCGTGCCTTTGCTGTTGCAGGACCGACGGCGTGGAATGCTCTTCCACCAATGGTTAGAAATAGTGAGAGTGAGATGATCTTTAGAAAAAGACTAAAAACACATTTGTTTTCTAAATCATTTCCACCATAATATTTTCCCCAATTCATTCACCGTGAAGCGCCCTTGAGGTATTTTTTTACGAAAATGGCGCTATGTATAAGTTATCCAATTTTATTATTATTATTATTAACAAAACGAAAAATGTTCAGGAGGGCCATTTAAGTCACTTTTGCTTGGCAAGAAAATAAACACCAATGCAGTTCGTCATTTTTAACGAGTCAATAAACTATACTTCCAAATTTAAAATCCTTTGGGATTTTTTCAGGGCAATATTAAGCTAGTAAGATATCAAATATCGTTTTTGTAAAAAATGTACTTGGTCACTTTCTCCTGTATGATATATGGTATTCTAGAGTTATGTCACTAAAAAGTCAAAACGTATCGTATAGAAGCAGTGTTATCTTGATCGTCAAATACACTAAAGAAAGGATTTTTTAAAAATATTATCTGAAACCATAAACCTGAAAGCCTGAGTGCAAATCGATAATAATTATTTTGACTCTCCTGTGAACCTCTGACACCCGGCACTTACACACGGTATTTACAGGGCTTACGACTTGTTATAGGTTTGTTTAAGTGATCACTTTATACACGTGTAACAGTCACCCAATATTGAAAACTATGCTACTCTGGAACTAATAGATTGAAGGATTGAGCAGAAACTCTTTTATTTGTATGAGATTATAATCACATACATGATATAAAAAATAACTCTAATAGTTGGAGAAAATCCAGATTTGTGAACAAGTATTAGGATACCCTAAAATGTTGAAAAATATTGCAGGTTTGTTTTTAACATGTCGACAAAGATGAAGAAGAATGGGTATGGGTACGTCAAAAATGTAAATTAACTTCTAAGTGGACAAACCCGGATTTGTGAACAAGTATTTGGACAACTCAAAATATTGTGAATATTCTTACATATCGCTCACTCCTTTCAACAACGTCATAAATAAATAAAAAACTTGATTTTTCAGAAGATCGTTTTTAAAGTTTAAGAATATAATGAAATGTATTAAAAATAAATATCAAGCCACACATTGAACTTTTTACTGTGCAACAGATCTATTTAGGTATAACATAAAGGTTTTTTCTCCATCTGTAAAATATTAAGTAAGTATATTAAAAAAAAAATTAACCCGCCCTGTAGCGGGTAAATATAAAGTTAAAAATATATCGCTTTTGCTGGGATATAGTACATTTTCAGGGCATTCCAAAAACATGCGAATCTGAAAATTGACGATTTTTTTTATATATGAAGTTGTTGAAAGGAGTGAACGATATGTATTTATTTTGTGCGTGATATCAGAGAAGCTGCAGAGATTAGCTTAGGACACACACCAATGTATGATAATAACATATGTGGACGAATGAATGACAGCCGGATGTAACTATTTAGTACCTAACTCATGCCTACGGGCAGTAACGGCAGACCGATGGGTGACAGTGATTGAATGGTGAGAACGGAAGAAGTTTTTGTGAGGAAGGAAGTCTCAAAAGTATTAGGAGATCAGAATCGATGAGGAGGTGGTTTTTTCATACTAAAAACTAAAGCAACGCTTTCCTTTTTGTCAAAACTTATACGTAATACAAGAAATAAATTTCTTCTACTTTTAAAATGTCAATATACAACGTAATGCAGTCATAAAACTAAACTTTCGACATTTTAGTGTTAGAATATTTAAATCATAACTAAATAATTTTATAGCCAATAAAAACGTAACAGAGGAAGCGAAATTGGCAGTACACAATGGACTTTTAGTACCAAGCCGAATGTGTGGAAGTGAACCATAGAGTTAGAAAATGAATGATGAAAGTAGGCTGAATGTGATGTCTCAGACGAATGTGCGGCAAAATAATGTATCATGGATGTTCGAATGGTTAAATAAGGAAGGAATTCTAGACTAAGATGAGCATTTTCGATGAAATTAAGTGTGTTGAAATAGTTTAACCATGTGTAAATATCATTTGTCCGCCTCCGCGGTGCAATGGTCAGCGTGTTTAGCTACCGTGCTGGAGGTCCCGGGTTCGATTCCCAGGGGGGTGAAAATAAATATTACTGATTTTTACGCTGCAATATTTATTTAATATTACCCTGGACTGGTTCCTGAAGCGCAAGAGTGATCACCTTGCCTTCATGTAAGTAATGATCAAGATAACACTGCGTCAATTTGATGCAGTGCCCTATGCACCATTGGGTGCGGATAAGGGTTATAAGTTAGTAAGTAAGTAAATATCATTAATTATTCAAAGTATAAATAAACCTGTTAATTTAAAAAACACCGTATATTAATTTTAAAGGCACCGAAACACGTGTGAAAAAAATTTAAATAAAAAAAATAATTTAACGTTTTTTAATACTTTTATTCTTTGTTTTCTGTTAAAGTCAAGTATTTGTAGTTTGTATTAACACTTTTCATCTAATTTTATTTCTTATAATATCTATTGTATTCTTGCCAGTGCCCTTTACTATGACCTAAATATAATGTATACCCACACACAGGTCTAGCTTTTGTGGGATCTTTTTTGTATTTACTTATATATATATTTTTTGTACTTGTTTTCATATTATGTTGTAAGATGCATTTTTAAAAAAAAAATACACATTTTTTTGTAAAACCTCCGATTTGTTTAGTTAAACGCCCAATTGCATTTGTTAGGTGTCCAATTTGTTTTGTAAAATGTCCAATTTGAAGTAAAAAAACCTGTATCACCATTTAGAGGTTATTTTTTTTAAGGAATAACCCGCAAAGCGTCCATTTTAGAGGCTTGTCTGCAGGTAGGATACTAAGGATAGGGAAGGTAAATGTGAAAAATACATCACAAACACCCATTCTAATTGAAAATAAATGTTTCTTGAATTGATTTTGCAATTGACGGGGATTGAACCCGCAACGCCAGTTTCGCAGTTGAACGTCTACCCAACTACGCCACGGCGCCTGCCGTGAAATATTAAATGAAGTACTTTACGCGTCGGTAAAGTTGCTATCTCGAAACGGATGTAAAATATCGGCCCTTTCTCTAATATGTTGATATCTGTCTGTGATTTAAATGTCATGTCAGTATGATAATTGGATTGGTGTTTATATTTTTTGTAGTTTTCACGCCACGACTGAATAAGAATAAATAACATATAAGACTTATTGCCAGGGTTGCCAATCTGTGGGGAATTCCCCAAACTGCGGAGAATCTCAACTCGGTTGTGGAATTTTTGGGGATGGGCACTATGTGGGGAAAATGCGGGGATTTTAACATTTGACCATTTATTGAAATAGTAATATTTTGAAAGTATATTTTTCGTGTGTTTCTTTTTAGTATTATTTTTTATCTGTTCTACATATTTGTTTATGCTACTAAATAATAAATAAAGTATGTCAATTTTTCTGTACTTTCTTATATATTTTATAACATATAAAATATATTTTTAAATTCCTATGTATTTTATGTAAAAGCCCAATTAGGGCGTTAATATTCTAAAAATAAAACTAGTTTTTTTTTGTGTAAACTTGTTTATTTCCATGGGATAATTATGTGGGGAATTTGTGAGGAATCAGTACTTTGTTTTTACCCAATTCGGGGAAATTGATTTCATTAAATGATTCGGCAGTCACTTTGCGGTAAAACCTATCGTTATTAATTTGAAAAAATACTTAATAATACCACTATTTCTTCACAATAGAAATTCATAAAAATATAAAAAATACAATAAACCCATAATTAACAATATGACAATGACTAAAGCATCCCCCCTATTATCTTTGTTCCCACTGATAAGAAATAAAAAAAATTTATAAAAAATAATTAAATAAATAGTTTCTTGAATGTTTTCCGTAGATACTTTGTGGTACATTTTATAATATCTCCATAAAATGAATACACTTTGTTTTCACCACTTTTTTAAAAAGTGGCGAAAACAAAGTCTATTAATTTTATATTTTTTTGAAATAAGTAAATAAAAATAAGATACAATTCCTACCCCCTCTCCAACCTCTAACGTCCCAAGGACCCAACTCTAAAATTAAGAATTAGCTTCACATACGGTGTTTGAAAATGATGCGGAATGCATCGAAACACGTGTCACTGTAGATTTTAAGAAAAAGTCGTATTTACTAAGTATAAATTTTAATTGAAAATTAGGAAATTTACTTAGATTTTTGGGGAATTCTGAAAATTGGCATTTTCAAAGCTGCTTATTGCGTACATACATACGTTTATTATACATTGAAGTAAAACACATTCATAATATAACCAATTAACTATAAGGTTACAGGTTAAACTTTCGCGTACGCCACTTTTTTGACTGTCATGTTACGTGATTGTTGGTAGATACTAGTCATTACCATTTAATATCCGTATCCAAGAGACTAATAACGTAGTAACGTGTCAGTCGAGGCGTAGTTAGAAGCGATGTCAACTTACGAAAACAACGTATTTACGAAGGCAAATTTTCCACAAGAAAATGATGAATGAAAATATTGATTTACAGCATTTTGAGTGTGTCCAAATACTTGTTCACAAAATCTGGATTATCTCCAATTACAGGAGTTATTTTCATATTATTTTTTAACATCTCATCAAAGATGAAGAAGAATATGGAAGTCTGGGCATTTACGGGGCTGACGACCGTCATCGGCTGGTTTAAGTGATCACTTTACACACGTGTAACATTCACCAATTCTACCCATTATTGACAACCACACTACTCAAATTCTTGGAAGTTCTATATATATATATATGAACAAATTTAGAAACCTTGTACTTGAATCACTAGAACTTCACTAGAGACATCTATTGGTGAGATGTAAAGAAGCTTTTTACCAAGCAGAAACTCTTATATTAGTATGTGAGGTCCAAATCCTGGATTATAATCACACACATGAGAAACGCCAGAAAATACCATTTTCATTTTTATTATTTAAGCTAATAATTTGACCAGATAATTTATTTACAACATTTTGAGTGTGTCCAAATACTTGTTCACAAAATCAGCCGATGACGGTCGTCAGCCCCGTAAATGCCCAGACTTCCATATTCTTCTTCATCTTTGATGAGATGTCAAAAAATAATATGAAAATATTGATTATATCGGCTGTTATAAACACAAAACGAGTCTAATTCAATCCTTTATAGGTTGAGTATGTTAAATTATATATTCATCTCCTCTGAGAATGATCCAGAAGTGTTTAAAAACTGTAGTTTTTATCAGAATCATATTAATCAATGCTATTTTATATTTTTTTATGATACTCTTTGAAACATGGTAAATGACTTCCTATTTATTTAAACGGCACCATAATTAGTTTTATTTGGATACTTAAATTGAGATATTACATTTATGTTAATTAATCATTTGATTAAAAAAATCTGCCTTCAAGTAGACTCCTATTATCGATATAGTGTTTCATTGAATTTTACCAAAAAGTTTTGAAATCACGTTATATACATCCTGACCTGTTGACCATCCAAACCTGTTGGAAAAAGTGCACCAATAAAAAGTGGTTAAAACAAAGTTGTTTTAAAGTATCCGCGAAAAACATTAAAGAAAAAAAAACACGATTTTTCATCCCGACGCTTCAGCCACCAGTTACGTTTGTGTAATTTAAGAAAATGACGCGTTATAACACAAAATTGTATTTTCACCTGTTGATTACAACATCGATCGTTCTCGAAGCTAGTTGTGTCTATATAAAAAAAAACTCAAATGATAATGTATAATGTTTAATACTTTATTTAAATCAATTAATTTTAACCATGTTACTGTCAAAAATAAAAGAAAATGCGTATATTGCTAACCAGCAAATAAATTATGTAAAGTGTAGAAAAAAAAAAAAAAACAGCTAATAAGAAAAAAAATCAGAGTGCTATTTTGGGAGGCACTACCGTATTTACTGTTTTTAATATATTAATCACGCACGTGTTTTTTTTATTTGCTTCCAATATTTCACAAGTTTATTTGACACTCAGCCATGACATTTGGGTTTGGTAATTTATTAAAACATACACATGTATACCATTAAAAATTCAAATATCCATGAAATTTGACGCTTTTAATATTATTCTATATTTCTCATCGAAGATGAAGAAGAAGATGGAAGTCTGGGCATTTACGGGGCTGACGACCGTCACAGGCTGGTTTAAGCGATCACTTTACACACGTGTAACATTCACCAATTCTACCCATTATTGACAACCACACTACTCAAATACTTGGAAGTTCTATATATATGAACCAATTTCGAAACATTGTTTTTGAATCATTAGAACTTCACTAGAGACATCTATTGGTGAGATGTTTTTACATTTTAACCAATTTAGAAACCTTGTTCTTAGAATCTTAGAATCTTATATATATATATATATATATATATATATATATATATATATATATATATATATATATATATATAGATAAAATATAGATAATATTTCCGATGAGTAATTTCTATTTCTCATTTTGGGACATGGGATTTAGGTTAACAAGACTGGAACACAAATAATAAAGTACTAAAAAAGATTTTTTTATATAACCAAAATTAATACATGGCAAAATATAAAAACAAGAAAAGGTATAACAAATAGCCATAAGAAGCATATTTAAAAGAAATAAATGAGAAAAACATAAGGTAAGAAGCATATTTAAAATAAACAAATGAGAAAATATAAAAACACAAAATAAAAACAAAATAAGAAAATGTGTCTAAACACTTCATGTATATCTTTCCATAAAGTACTTTTTCAGAAAATTTATTTTGAATCCAATGAAAATACGACGCAGAAAGCGGCCATTTCTTTTAACGAGCACAAAAAGTAACCGCGTATCCGTAACAATATCTGTCAGTCACATTTGATTTGAGATTGGGCTACGTGGCCTTAATGGTTTATTTTGACATGGTAATAACTGGTGTTTAGTTATCGTTCAATCGGTACTACGATTCAGATTTGATGAATGCCTTCTTCTTCTCGATGATGCGATGTAATTCATCATTTAGCGCCACTTCCGCAAATACAAATACGTTGAATTATTACCTACCATTGTGGAAATTATGCGATGAATAGACTATATTTAAAGCGTTTTTTAAACAATTTTACCGTTTTTTAGCATTATGCTAAAACATAAGTTAAATTAACTAAAGAGGGAAAACAGAACGAGGACGACCGAAAAATACTTGGCACGATCAGATCAATCAGCACCTAATATCTGGCGGTGTCAAAAGTCTGCGTAATTGGAGGGCTAGATGTATGGATGTGAAGGAGGCGAGGAGTTTATGTCAGGACAGAAGAGTGTGGCGTTCCATCATTTCCGCCTACCCCTGCGGGGAAACGGCGTGATGGTAGTAGTAGTTAAATTATTGGGTAGGTACTTAAACCGGGAAATAATCGCATATTGACTTCTCAACATAGATATAGAAGAATATAATTTTTTTTACAGGGCTTATGACATATCATAGGCTGATTAAGTGATCACTTAACACACGCGTAACATTCACCTTTCTAACCATGATTGACAACTACACTACTCTACATTTTAGGACATATTATTTTTTTAATATTCCAAGTCCTATAAGTAGAAACCTTTTTAAAAAAAAACAGCAATTCTTCCACTATTTAAGAGGTGAAAAATACTTGAATCTAAAGAAAAGTTGATCTAATATACCAAAATGATTCTACAATACCAAAATGCAATTTCAAACAATTCATCAACAGAGCTTTCAATGTTTGGGAACCAAATACTTCAATAACCTTCCTACAGCTAAAAAATAAATAAAATATCTTATATAAAGTAGATTTTCAAAGAAAATATCACAAAATAAAAATAATAAAAATAAAAATTAAGTAAATCACTCACATACAATAAATTATAAGTGTAAGTCCCTCTCCAAGCACAAGAGCTTAGTCTCTTTATTGTAGAAAACATCGTTACTAATTTTGAGATTGTCAAAAGAGAAAATCATAATATTTTCACATCTCAATATATGTATGTAGATGAAGAAGAATATGGAACTATATAAGATATGTATGTATATAAAGAACTTTCAAAAATTTGAGTAGTGTGGTTGTCAATCATGGGTAGAATTGGTGAATGGTACACGTGTATAAAGTGATCACTTAAACCAGCATATGAGGTCGTAAGCCCCGTAAATGCCCAGACTTCCATATTCTTCTTCATCTTTGATGAGATGTCAAAAAATGATCACACATGTATAAAGTGATCACTTAAACCAGCATATGAGGTCGTAAGCCCCGTAAATGCCCAGACTTCCATATTCTTCTTCTTCAATGCATATAAAGTTGCAAGTAAAATCTGTATTTGCTTTAACATATTAACGTCTAATTTGTTAAAGGTATCGCCGCTCTCATTTGCTGTGTGTTTTGTCGGCTGTAATAATACATTTGGCACAGATTTCTCCGGCAATGAATGTGTGTACCTATCTCCATTTTGGCTAAGTCCATTTAACCGTTTGTGGAACGGCCACACATATCAATCATCATTATATTATTAATGACAAACTCTGATATAGATTCGAATCGCAAACAATAAACTTTGCCAAAATCGCGTCCCACTTCAAACGACTTCCATTGTGCGCCATCGAAAGTCTTCCACCAAGAGCCGATCAAAGGTAGTACGCTTACATGGCGTGGGCATATTAATCGTTACATTACGCTTTAAAACAATTAACTTTTTCTCTCGACAAATTACTGAAATATAGGATCTTCTTCTCCGGTTGTTATTCTCATTGCTGAGGAAGCCCCCTGCTGGCTTCCTCTGGAACCTCGGACAACACTCCGCCATTGGTCTCTGCATTGTGCAGCCTTTAAAGCTCCCGCAACGGGCCTATGATCTCTTTCACCTGGTCGGTCCATCAGGTTAGAGATCTATCTCTAGCTCTCCGACCTTCTAGGCCGCCGGATATGACAAGCCTCTCCAGGTTATCTGGTGTTATACGAGCAATGTCACCAAAGAACTGAAGAACTCGCCTTCGGCAGAGAGTCGAAAGACAATCCGTGATCCTCATTTGCTGCGAGATCGATGCGTTTGTTCTCTTTGCCGTCCATGGGAAAATTTTCCTCCAGCACATTGACATTTGACATTCCGAAGCTCTTAGAGTCTGTTAGAAAATGTATACTTAAACAAATATACGAGGTTAAGGTGGTAGGTAATAGAAGCAGAAGAATACCGAGGAAAACTTGGTATGATAAAGTATTTCAAATATTCGAAAGTGGTCAAATCAGGAGTCGGAATAATCGGCGTGTATGTATGAGAAGATGTATGTATGTGGAAGAGGCGACGATTGTGTGCCAAGACAGATTGGTGTGGCGTTCTATTATCTCTGTTTACCTCTGTGGAGAAGCGACGTGATGGTTAGCAGGCAGAACCTGATATCTGGTCGTGTTAAAAGTCTACGAAGCTGGAGAGTATTTATGACCAAATGTATGTATGTGAAGAAGGCTAGGAGTACATCAGGACACACGTAAATGGCGTTCCATCCTCTCCGTTTACCCTTGCGGAGAACGGCGTGAAAGAAGTAATAGTGGTAGTTTCTTATCAATGAAAGGTATAAATGAACAAAATTGTATTATTGGTTTTGTTTATTTACTGTATTATAGGTCACTCTGTACTATGGTTGTTGCAGAGTACCTACCTACGTATGATCATGTTGGGTACCGTGCCGCCGCTGGGCCTCACGTTTTTTGGGTCCCCTTTCCTTAGCGGAAAAGCGAGAATGTTAAGGTCACAATTACTTACTTCACTATTGTACCCGCTCCATGAACTCTAAACTAACAATACCAATTTATCCTGCTAGAACTTATCTATAAAGTTACCTATGCGAACTTATATTTCGAAAAGTGAACCACGATTTAAACGACAGAAATTCAGATAAAATCTACTTATGCAATATATCAGTGTTCCGCAAACTTTTTGTGTTCAAGGTACACCTACCAAATTTAGAAATTTCAGAGGTGCATATTTACCATATTTTGGTAACATATTATGTTTAATAAGGTTTGATAGTCCCAAGAATTAACAATAAATAACACTGCAATATATCGTTCCAAACATTTTTAATTTGTTGCCGACGGCTGTTAGAGGTCTAAATAAAATATGGCACAAAGGCAAAATAAAGGAATGGATAAATTATCAAGAGTTAATTTTATAAAAATTGTAAAATGTTTAAATTCTAAATTTTTTGTATATTTATTAGGTTAAAATCGTTAAAAACAATAAAAAATGTATAAAAAAAGAACTCCACCGAAAAGACACACAAGGTGGCTTGGTGGGTCTCTGAAAAAAAAAGTTCTACAAATGTAAATATTGTGATTTAAATAAATGGATACAAATAAAAAAAATCCACATTCATCTCTTTCAAAAACCATGACTTGGGATTTGTCAACATTCATCAGCAAATCACACCAGGCAGAGCGCCAGCGAGAACTAAATCTCTACTAAGAACTTCAGAAATGAGGATATTGAAATGCGAAACCGGAAACACGTTAAGAGACCGAATATGGATCATGGAAATTCGTAAAATGTGTAGTTCGGAGGATATAGTCAAATGAAGAAGACAACGAATACAGAATTTCCATGTCAATAGAATGCGGAATGGACTGGATCGAATTGCTCTTCAAAAGAACCCAAACGGAAGAAGACATCACAAGAGACGGATAACGGAAGAGATATCCTCGGATCTATAAGAAGGAAGAAATAGAAGCCTGCAGTTCTTCTATTCTATCGGCAAGAAGTACATCATCGTCACGTTTTTAGAAGCAAAATGCCCATTTGTGGCATTATTACTGAAAAAAATAATTTCTTGATGGAACACACCGTTATTTGTTGGCAGCAGAAGTCATTCAAATTTATTGTAACTGCAGACAGTTGGTAGAATTCTATATTGAATTCTTGGATTGTATATCCAAAATAAAACAAGGGTAATTGGATTGAATTCTACATTTATTTATGTATATGTTAATACGTGACGCGTTTCATCTTATTAAGACATATTAAAACCCTCGTGTTTGATAATGTCTTAATAAGACGAAAATATACACAAATAAATGTAGAGATCAAACCAATAAACCTTGTTTAATTTTGGATATGTTACCCAACTAACTCATTCAAGTCTAAAAGGCTCTTGCATTTCTAAGGATGGATTCCACGTACCAGTGTGGATCTCCGCTACATTATTTGTCATGAAACAACGAAGACGTGCATAAACAAACATTATGGTAATTACCCTGGGAAAGACTACGAGGCATCCGAGTTATGAGTTCGTAGACCTTGCCGTTTCATTATTTGCAAGGCGCATTCTTTCGACTCTTAGAATATCTGCCTTTGAACGGAACAACCACTAATGACGACTCAATGAGCTAACTGTGACCTATTGGTACAGAAATGAGTGAACAATACTTTTTTCTTTATGGATCACTTCACCTTTTGCCTTGATACTATCTTAGATACGGTTCACGACGATCGAGATATTTTCCCCTTTATATAAAATGCTTAATCTTATCCCATCCTCATCGCCAAGAATCTATGGTATTAACTTATCTCTATCTGCATCTTGAATCTCGATGTTATGTCGCCTAAGATCTGGTCTGTGCATATTTTTAAGATAATGTCCGTTTCATTATCATATTGCGAATGTGGAGAAGATAAAGGGGCTGCGAACCATACTTTATTCCAGTGTCCTCTCACAACAGAGGACAACTTCCTAAACAACTTAATACAGGAAGGAATTAAACTACCCACCCAAGTATTCACCTTTATGTCTGATCCTAATTCTGAAATTGGGGTCTCTACAATGATAAAGCTACACCCATTAAAACCATGATTTAAAAAAAAAAATCTTGAATGTTTTTCGCAGATACTTTGTGGCTTTCTTTTGTTTGTTTTTGGGTGATTCCATTAGTTGTTATTTGGGGATGCTACGCAACGCATAATAATAATAACTTTTAAGATTTTTTACGAATGACGGTTTTTTAAGAATGTAATTGATTATGAGTATTTTAATGTTTTAGAATTTAATAAACCCTGATGATGACAAGGTTCTTGTCGAAACCGGTAGGTTAATGTGTACTTATAATAAAAAGTGGTTTAAACAAAGTTGTTTAATTTTATAAAGTTTAAAAAAATATTCTTATTGTTTGCAAATAAAAATAAGACTTGACACTGGTTTTAACATCCTTGTTCGATTCCCGCCAATTGATTTATTTTCAAATGGTCTGGGTATTTGTGATGTATTTTTCACATTTACCTGCCCTATCCTTATTATCATACCTGCAGACAAGCCTCTTAAGGAGAGCATTTGCAGGTTATTCCTTTAAAAAAAATAGTTAATATTTCATTAAAAAAAACTGAAATGGAAAAACATCGCCGTTTTGTTGGTTATTAAATATAATAATAATAAATGCGTCTAACAAACGACTAGATGTGCATATGGTGACCTTTAAAAGGCCATATTTATTTTGGACGTCAAATATTAGTTTCACGGTTTTCTCGATTTTAAACAAATTTGTCAGGTTTGATTTATATGCTAGAACCTGTCAAGACTATTGGTTTCGCTAGGTAGAATATGTTTGCTTTGTTTTATGCAAGTTTCTGCAATCTTCCGTTTGAGTTTTCAACTATATAATTGTTTACCTTGTGGTCCCCATTATTCTGAATAATTTTAATAATACCATATATGGGCGATCGAATAAAAAAAATCAAATAAGATGACTTCATTAAAATGAATCGTTGCTAAATTCGTTTTTTGGATTCAATCACTTATAGCTAATCACGCCAATGCTGTCGGGATCTTCATGTCAGGGATCCCTAAACCAAAGGTCTTAAATGCTGGACACCGTATCAGTGAACTAGTGGTCGACAAATTTACATATTTGCTGAATAAAATGTATTTTTTCCACATGAATTACTTGTTTGCCAAGACGTATTCAGCTAACGTACAATATGATATGTAAGCGACTTTTTTTTTGGATGGGAGTTTCATTCATCATTTACCTTTCTTATTATGTACAAGGTTTAAAGATCATTAAGTGGATTTTTGTTTCTTCTAGCTAAAGAACATGTTTTATTTTAATCTGTGTTGGGAACAGAAGGGATAATCTAGTGTTGTACAATCAGGAACATCTCAGCATTTGCTCATTGCTGGGTGGAAACCACGCAAAATTTCTCAGACTGCTGACTGTCGTCAACAGGCCTTCCGTTTCACTACATGAGGGTTTGGCATTTTGTGTCCTAGCTTGGTATATGGTGCTAATTACCTTCACTTTTTTATAATGTATGAAACCACTTCTCGTTATAGTTCTATATGAAGTAACACGGGTCCCATGTCGGATAGGTCCTCATCTAGGTTTCCTCCACATGTTGTCTTTGAATGTTGAAATGGGGGCAAAACATCAACAAGTGAGGGAAACCTTGGGGTGTTTCATCATCGTACGTACAATTATCGATCTTGGAGAGCTTGAATTGAAAAACAACTCAGTAAAAACATCTTTATCTGCGATTCAATCAAAACACGTCAACACGGTTTAATCAACACTTGAATTCGTTTGTATTTAACGTGTTCTTTAACAAACGATAAATCTTCAACAAAAAAGTTTATTATAACAATGCGCAATCCTTAATGATTGATTAGAATTTTAAACGATGTTATTATCGAACTAAAAATTAAGAAAATAATTATATTTCTTGTCTGATGTACTCATAAATCACGAAGAGACCAGTCTTACTAGGTCAGCATTTGTAATGCCTGCAACGGAGTACTGAGTACCTTCATTGTATTCTGTTACATTTTATTTACAGACATGTGTATAAAATGCATATAAACTTAGATGTATATGTTACATCATCCTTTCGAAATATAAAATTACATCCGCAGTTTCCACAATTACACAAAATTCTCCCATTTTGTATTTTGTTAGTCGACTGTTTATCAAAAGACAGAACAAATAGACTATCTAATGATGACATACACTGAATTTGTTGAAATACCTAAACTGTCTTTGTTGAAATATATTCAAATTCATTCAAATTTGTTTGTCAACTGTTTATCAAAAGTCAGAGAATATACGAGTTTACTGTCTATTGATGACTTACACTGAATTTGAATAGCTTTTGAAGTTTAAATGTGGTCAAATTCTTTCGATGATAAAATAAAATTTTTAAAAAATCATATTATTATATCTAATTTCTTTCAACAAACAGTTGATCAACGTAATAACGAGCTATTCATGGAATAAAATAAGACTTATAATATTTATATCATTATTTTATTCTGGTAAACTATGTAAAAATAATTGCCACTTAAAAATTTCATTTGTAGTTTATTAAACATTTTTCGGGTTTTTAAGAATATTGTACCTATTATTTTAACGCTGCGAATTGTATATATGTGTATAATTTATATTTATGAATTGTCCGCCTCCGTAGTGTAACGGTCAGCACGCTCGGCTACCGTTCTGGAGGTCCCGGGTTCGATTCCCAGGGGGGGGGGGGATCAAATGAATATAAGTGATATTTTTCACTCTAATATTCATTCAATATTACCCTGGACTGGTACCTGAAGCGGTGGGCCGATCACCTTTCCTTCGTGTGTTAACGATCAAGATAACACTGCGTTTATATAATGCAGTGCCCTATGCACTATTGGGTGCGGATAAGGGTTTGAAGAAGAATTGTAAAAATAACATAAGATTCCCTCTAAATTTACGGATCAATCACTCACCGTCGAATACCAAAATCAAAACGTGATTCTCAAATTCGGACTATAGCCTATAAGGAGATAAAATTGGAGATTGGGAGGCGTGTCAAACGAGTTTCAATATTTTTTTGTTGTTCTGAAGATTGAGCATAATTAGTCATTAAAACGTGATCTAATTAATCGAGAGTAGCCATTAATTAATTTTCTATTTTTTTCAGCATGCCAATAACGTCCGCGCCTCCGCCTTGGAGCATGGCAGCCGAAGAGCCGCCAGAGGGCTGGCCGCGCGCGCACCAGCGCCGCCCCCAGTGCCCTACCTCCCCGCTGCCAGACCGTCGACCTTCTTCGCCAGGGACAATGTCTCCAACTTCATATCCTGGTGCCGCGGTGCGCTGGGCATCTTCGAGTGCCTGCTGTTCGAGACGGATGACCTCATCATGAGGAAGAACGAGAAGCACGTGATTCTTTGCCTGCTCGAGGTGGCGAGGAAGGGATCCAAGTTCGGTAAGGGTGGCCTTTTTCATTATTTATTTATTGTAACTGCAGACAGTTGGTAGTGGTACCGTTGGTCAGGTACATGCATGTATGTATTTTAATTGAACATTTTCATTGGGCTTCCGATATAAATATCTAGAAGTTTCCGATCAAAATTATAATATTATTTTTTGACATCTCAACAAAGATCAAAAAGAATATGGGAATCTGGACATTAATGGGGCTTTCGACCGTCATAGGCTGGTTTAAGTGGCCACTTTACACACGTGTAACATTCATTAATTCTCCACATTATTGACAACCACACTACTCAAATTCTTGGAACTATTTATCTATTGTTTGAAAATTCGTAATATTTTGCTTGAATTGACTAGAGTTTCACTAGAAATATCTATGGTGAGATGAAATATTCTCATCTTCTTCTTTATTTATGTTGAGATGTCAAAAAATAATATATATTTTCATATGGTGTACGGAGTGTGTGGAATTTTTTGGTATCGTAAGGGTTATTAACTTTAACCTAACTATGAGAATTTCAATGTTTTAGAATTAGTACATAAACCCTGATGATGACAAGGTTCTTGTCGAAACCGGTTGGATTAAGTGTACAAATAAAAAGTGGTTAAAACAAAGTTGTCTTATTTTATAAAGTTTAAAAATATAAATGGAACTCTTAATTTGAGGAAAACCAGATTTGTGAACATGTATTTGGACACATTCAAGATGTTGGCAAAATTATTATTATTTTAGTATGTTTGCCCAAGAAGTATTTACTTATAAATCAATTTTGCACTTTGTACCTAGATCATTTCACAGAGGCGATAAAATCAAATGTTAATTATTGTAATCTCAGTTGTTTAATGTACCTTGCAGTAATAATGAAATGAAAGCGTCTTTGTTTAGAATCGTAAATGAGTAGTTAAAGCAAGTACGTCCTAGAACAATGGAAAATATCGGCAAACTATATTTTACAGCCGGCAAAATTATATTTGGTTTCTGCTGCTCTGCGGTAAATTAAAATAAGCTGGTTAGTGTTAATATTTGTAATTAAATTTAATGACATCATTATTATTACAAAAATAATCAGTAAAAAACATTACTAGAAAAGGGTTTACTAGAAAAGTTTTCTCGGTTCATATATCGCTCATCAGTAATAACCATAATCAGTAAAAAACATTACTAGAAAAGGGTCATTACTAGAAAAGGTTTCTCGGTTCATATATTGCTCACTCCTTTCAAGAACGTCAGAAATCATAAAACTTGATTTTTCAGGAGATCGTCTTTAAAGTTTAAAAACATAATACAATGTATTAAAAATAAATATCAAGCCACTTATTAAACTTTTTACTGTGCAACATATCTCTTTAGGTAAAACCTAAAGGTTTTTTCTCCATTTGAAAAATATTTATGACTATCAAAAAAATGCTTTTTCCATCCAGACTTCCATATTCTTCATCATCTATGTTGAGATATCAAATAAATAATTTAAAAAGTTAAGATTCATTTAATGATAATATTATTTTAAACGTGATCTTATACAAGCTATTACAGCATGTTTATCACTGATGTCTGGAGACTCCCCCACTACATCAACAATACATTATACCTTAACACACTCGGTAGGGGGTTGTTTTGCAACTTCGTTAGAATTGGATCGCTGGTCGGCATCATTCTATAAGACAATAGGTTCGCTGATATAATTTCAATATTGCAATACAACATATCAGCTTCAATGTCCCAGGGTATGACGAATGGGTTTGAAGCTGGCTTTCGGCTGCTGATTTCCTGGTATTCAGGGCTCGCTCGATTTGGAAAGATAAAAACGGATATCTACGAGTATTATTCGCTGCGTAATGCCGACATTGCGCAAGTCTTTATTGACATAATAAACAACTCGAGATAAGGTTAAGCCAATTTTTCAATCAATATCTAAACGTAACAAATACGTTAAGTGATATTGATACCCCCTTGGATTGATGACGTTTTAACCAAAAGTATATTTTTTTCCATTGACTCATAAATCTAATTGAAGAACATATATTATATTATTTATTGATTCGGCATTAACTTTGTGGAATGTCATGTTGGATCTTTTTAAAAATTAAACACTTGAATATACTATTTAATGAGTTTTATTTATATATATATATATATATATATATATATATATATATATATATATATATATATATATATATATATATATATATATATATATATATATATATATATATATATATATATATATATGTATGTATATATATATATATATACATATATATATATATATATTTATATATATATATATATATATATATATATATATATATATATATATATATATATATATATATATATATATATATATATATATACAGACTAGTTCGAAAACATACAGATGTTGTCATCTTCTAATAATAGTTTTAATTTTTACCAGAAGATGAAAATATCTGTAAGTTTTCGAAACTAGGCTATATATAAATAAAACTCACTAAAGTGGTATATTCAAATGTTTAATTAAAAAAATAATCAATACATATTTAATTTTATTAAGGGCTAATGCCTTAAACAATATTAACAAAAATATGTACAGTAACAATAAAGGATACACTAATAAGAATTATATCTTAGATATAGATATAGATATAGATTTTCAAAACAATTCGTCACATAAACGACTGTTGCATACTAGAAAAAAATCTGGAATGACTTCCAGATTGGTGCAATAAAAATAAACTTTATTTTAACTCACAAAAATGCCAAATTATTAGATTTTATAAAAACAAGACATTACTACTTTTCAATTACTCGATCAACAAATCATATCAAGAATCGGTATTAGAAATAGAAGATCTAGGTTATACCTACAAGAAGATTATGAAAAAGTTTTGCATACATTGATGTTTTTGAAAAACAACTCCTATAATTGGAGATAATCCAGATTTGTGAACAAGTATTTGGACACACTCAAAATGTTGTAAATAAATTATATGGTCAAATTATAAGCTTAAATAATAAAAATGAAAATGATATTTTCTGACGTTTCTCATGTATGTGATTATAATCCAGGATTCGGACCTCACAAACTAATCAAGAGTTTCTGCTGAATAAAAAGCTTCTTTTCATCTCACCAATAGATATCTCTTGTGAAGTTCTAGTGATTCAAGAACAATGTTCCAAAATTGGTTCATACATACAGAACTTCCAAGAATTTAAGTAGTGTGGTTGTCAATAATGGGTAGAATTGGTGAATGTTACACGTGTGTAAAGTGACTTAAACCAGCCTATGACGGTCGTCATCCCCGTTAATGCCCAGACTTCCATATTCTTCTTCATTTTTGATGAGATGTCAAAAAATTATATGAAAGTTTTGTAGTTCATAATTTTATCAAATCTTTCTTTCTTGTTTAAAATGCTCTGATACAAGTCATTAATTACGTAAGTTTGTTTTACGTATACTATTCTTTCTTCAATCGTTTGATTCGGATGCACAAACCATCTCAAAATAGCTTGAATTTTATCGATAGTGCATATCAGTCATAATTTCCCGCAGTTGATCAATAAATAAGTAGAATGTATAAACAGAATTATGCTACGTCACAGGAAATCATAAGGATTACAAGCTTACCATCCGTAAATATAATTCACAAACAGACAGTATTGTTGATTTTATATTTTGCAAGCTAAATGACCAATGTCCGCTTGCGTTTCCCTATAACAATAGGCACAATTACGCGTTTTACTATGTATTATCAATTCGCGCTCGGATATCCTCCAGCGGACTCGTCTGCATGAATGACTTCCAGATGGAGAACGGCGAAGGATTCGGTCTTCCGTTGAAGTTTCACTTTTTTGCAACTTCCCATAAAATTGTCAACGCGTTCAACGAACCGGAGACATTGACAATAATTAGACTGCCACTGTGGTTGGGCATTGAATTAGTACCACAAAAAGTGTACAAAATTTTAACGTAATCTAAAAGAAAGTAGCTCAATAAAAACATATTTTCATCTCACCAATAGATGTCTCTAGTAAAGTTCTAGTAAACAATGATTTTTGAGTCTACTAAGTTGTATTTTTATTTAAAAATCATATAAAAATTAATGTTGTGACTATTGTTTCGCCTAGTTATGGCATTTTCAAACAAATGTGAAGATTAAATGGATTGACTATCCTTATGTAGCTATACAATTCTAGGTACTAAAGTGATAGTTTTAACATCTGCAGTAATAATTTATGGGATAGTTAAGCAATAGTTAATGGGGGATGTAGGTACGTACACCTATATATTTAGTTGGATGGACATTAAAAAAAACTAACTAACCATCACGCCGCTTCCCCGCAGGGGTAGGCAGAGAGAATAGAACGCCATACCACCTTGTCTTTGCTAACATTCTTGGCCTCTTCCACGTTCATGCATCTCCTCATACATACCCACCGATTGTTACGACTCCTAACCTAACCACTTTCAACTTTTTGGCATACCTGATCGTGCCATGTTTTTCTCGGTCTTCCTCTGCTCCTTTTTCCAATAACATTCGCCTCATCATTATGCCGTTACGCCTCATCATTCGATGGACATTACTCGTAATAAAACATAAGGTTCCGTTTTTTGACAGTAAATAACCTATTTTTTATTAAAAAACGGTTTTAATTATTCGTGCACCAAATAAAATCCAGTTTTTTAACGGGTGGTTCTAATGTGAAGACCACCGACTGTTTCACCATCACCGAATTGCACCCAACCGCGACCCGCGACAGTAAAATGAAAAACCCAACAATACCGAGACCTTGTGGCTTTGGCGGTAAGCACCGTGAAAATGTCTCAGGAAAATGAATGTCAAAATTAGGAATAGAACAATAAAGTCAAGATTACCGACACACTCTTCTGTCCACAACATTACAAAATATTTTTATTATATTGTTTCACATTTTCAATAAATTTCGCAACTTTGTTTAAAAAAAATGCTTAGCAAGAGTTGATCTGTCAGGAAGCCTAGATGCTTCTGTATCAGATCTGGGCATGCGGCGGGACAGCTTTCAATGTCCACAACATTTTGAGTGTGTCCAAATACTTATTCACCAATCTGGGTTATTCTATTTAGGACTCCACCGACAAGACACACAAGGTGGCTTGGTGGTTTTGCAAAAAAAAGTCTAAATATGTATAAATTGTGATTTAAATAAATGTATACAAATAAAAAAAAGGTTATTTTTACATTTTTTCGACAACTCAACATGGATCAAGAAATGGGAGCTGGGTATTTAATGGGCTTATGACCCGTCATAGTCATCTCCACTTAAAAGTTTTTTTCACTTTTTTGGACAAATCAACATGGATTAAGAAGAATATCGATTCATCTATGTCAAAAAATATAAAAATAACTCCTTAGTGAAGAAACCCTGAATGTGAAGGAAATAGTCAAAATGTTGTGAATAAAATAGACGTTCAAAGTATTAGCTGCATACAAGTTTTCAGGCATTTCCTAGTATGTAAAATAATCTGGGTATGAATAAAAGAATTTCTGCTAAATAAAAGCTTTCTAAATTAATCATAGAAGGCTGCTACGACCTCAATCATGGAACGTCATGAGATTAATTGAAATTCAGTACTTTGGCTTTCTAAGTAGAATGGTGAATGATCCCTCAACCAACCTATGAAGTTCGTAAGCCTTGTAAATACCCAAACTTCCGTATTCTTCTTCATGTTTGTTGAGATGTCATTCATGTTTAAAGATAAGTAACAGGGTTCCGTTGATTAGTACCAAGTTTACGATATAATTAGGAGATCCAAAATGTTTAGTTGTGTGGTTGTCAATCATGGGTAGAATGGTGAATGTTACACGTATGTAAATGAACACTTTACCAACCTATGACAGGTCATAAGCCCTGTAAATACCCAGGCTTTCATATTCTTCTTCATCTTTGTTGGGATGACAAAAAATCTAAAAACACTCTTTTGTTTTGGCCTACTTTTTCAACTTCGGTATGCAACTCGACGATTGCGTGAGGAAACTTTTTTATCTTGATTCTGTTTGTGTGTTTAGAATTGATTTTAAGGGGCTGGTATACCTATGTATTGTGTTTGTTTAAGGGAATAAAAAAAATCGATAAATCTCATTAGTTACTTACTTACGAAAAAGGTCTTTTGTCTGCCTTCACGATGTTGTATTCTCTGCAATGAAACAACTGCTGGGCCCTATTCACGATCGTGTAGGCACTGATAGGTTATTATAATATAATATATAATAAAATAGGTTATTTTTGAGAATTTCCTATCCAAGCGACTCTGAAATCGAGCTTCTTCTTATGCAATACAGCTTATCAAGTTCCTACTTAGCCTCCAACTTTTATGGCTTATTGCTACTTGTAAGTGAGCTTATTTATTAATAATTAACTATGATTCCATATGATTTTTTTGTGAAAAATTCTAGGCCAAAACACTAGAAATGTAAATATATATGTATATTTTTTTTATAATCCAGGATTTGGACCTTACATACAAATGAAAGAGTTTCTACTCGATAAAAAGCTTCTTTCATCTCACCGATAGATTTCTCTTGTGAAATTCTAGTGATTCAAGCACTATGTTTCGAAATTATACCATATAAACATGTATATATGCAGAAGTTCTAAGAATTTGAGAAGTGTAGCTGTCAATCATGGGTATAATTAGTAAATATTACACGTGTGTAAAGTGATCACTTAAACCAACATACGACGGTCCAGATTTCCATATTCTTCTTCATCTATGATGCGATGTCAAAAAATAATATGAAAAATAACTCCTATAATTAGAAATAATCCAGATTTGTGAATAAGTAGTTGGACACACTCAAAATGTTGGATATAAAAAATATAACCTTTTTTTAAAAAGACATTATATTTCTTTTTCCGTTTCTTAATATCTTAACTTTTTCCCAGGAATGTTGGCCCCGATGCTCGTCCAGATGGAGCGACAGATAGACAGGGAGATCTTGCTGGACGCCAGGAGGGCAGGGGGAGCAGGAGGATCTGAAGAGGAAGAAGACGAAGAGGAAGGTGGTGGGGTCCCAGCTCCCCCCATGGTGTATGGACCGATGCCGCAGATCGTCACCAACGATCTCAAGAGTCTAGACGAGATGGTGAGTGCACTTATAATACAATCTATAGCAGTTTGCTCAGAGCTTAGATGTTTTTAAGTCTTATTCATTCGACAACCCTTGAGATTCGTACTGGTTTTAAGGGTTCTGTGAGAGACATTTGTACATTCTTCTTCTTTTTTGCTCCATCCCAACTTCTTAACATCTTTGTAGACTGCTGGGGTCAGCTCTCCTCGTCCTCAGGTTGTAGGTCCTTCTGTCATGAACAACGTTACCCAAAGCCATGTCTTCGAACCATGTTTTCTTTTTACAGCATCCACGAATTTTTCGGTCTTCCCCTAGATATCTTTTTAAAAGATACCTATGTACATTATTGTCACTAGTATATAAAAAATTTGGGTTTATTCATAATAACAAGTTTAATGGGCTTTAAAATCTGTGACTTTGATTACCACAAACATTAAAAGAAAACTATTCGCACATTTTTTTCAATTTAATAATATTATCTCTTAATGAAGAATTAATACACACATATTTCCATTGGCTTATTTTGATTACTGAATAAAGCAAATATTTGTTTATTATCTTAGATAGTTTACTGACTAGCGGAAATATTTATAAACTACCTTATTTACTTGAAATATTTGTGTATTACTTTATTTACATAGTGTACTGATTAACGGAAATATTTGTGTAATACCTTAGGTTGTTTAGTACTACAAACATAAGAAAAAACGAATTCGCATAAGTCAGATATTTCAATTTTATTGTATTTTCTCTTAATGAAAAAATCAATACACAAATTTCGGCCAGCTAATTTTGAATACTGAATTCAGTAAATATTTGTATATTATCTTAGATAGTTTACTGACTAACGGAAATATTTGTGTATTACTTTAGATAGTTTACTAATTAATAGAAATATTTATGTATTACCTCAGATAGTTTACTTATTAATATGAATATTTGTGTATTACCTTAGATAGTGAATTAATTAATATAAATATTTGTGAATTACCTTAGATAGTTTACTGATTAATAGATAGATAGTTTACTGACTAATTAAGATAGATAGTTAACTGATTTGATAGTTCACTGACTAACGGAAATATTTGTGTATTACTTTAGATAGTTTACTAATTAATAGAAATATTTGTGTATTACCTCAGATAGTTTACTGATTAATATAAATATTTGTGTATTACCTTAGATAGTAAACTGATTAATATAAATATTTGTGAATTACCTTAGATAGTTTACTGATTAAAAGAAATATTTGTGTATTTCCTTAGATAGTTTACTGACTAGAGGAGATGTTTTTTTGACATTGATATATTTTTTACGTGTCTAAATACGTATACCAAACCTACACTCAGAGACCTATGTTGATGGAAATGTAGCGGAATGCTATTTATGTTGGATTTTATACCCAGTTTTATTTAATTTCTTTTTATAAAAATACTTTTTATAAAAAGGTATTACGTTAAAACATCAGACTAAGTATAATGTTTCTTGATCAAAATTTTTTAGAAACAAAATATCGTAGCATATTTCTATCGCAGTTTATTGAAGCAATTGATACGGGTGTAAAAGTATAAAACTAATATTTTTTAAATAATTTACAGTGTTTTAAAATCGTTACCTTAAAAAAACATATTATTAGATTAAAACCAATATTTTTTTTAGCTTTTCCACTTTATTTTTATTTGACCAGCGACCGGGTTTCGTCGTTACCGACATCATCAGACTGGTGATGATGAGACCAATCTGATGATGTCGGTAACGACGAAACCCGGTCGCTGGTCAAATAAAAATAAAGTGGAAAAGCTAAAAATATTGATTTTAATCTAATAATATATTTAAATGCAATTCCATCACGAATTGTCAGTGGATAATATAAATCTTAAAAAAAAAAACAACTGAATCACCGTAATATTTTTAGACTATTGTGTATATAAAAAAAATTGCAAGCGGCGTGACTCAGAAAAAAATGTGCTTTCCGTTTTCATTCACCATAGATAGAAACGACTTCTAAATTGATATTTAATCTATGTTTATTATGTGGTTTGTCAAATAAATTGATCGGAACAAGGTTACAAGATACTAAATGTCGGTAGTGCAAGATTAAAAACGAATTCAAGGAGCAGATTCTCCGCGCGTGAGAGAAGACGTGGGCGTCCAAGGAGCACACACTCCTACGGAGCTCTGCGCTGATCGCTGATACCGTCGTGGGAATCCTTTACAAAGCTAAGCGATTAACAGAGGTGCAGTAGACGAGATTACGCAAAACATATTGCAACATCTCTCCTTAGATGTAGATAATTGATGAATTTTTGTACAATAAGTTAGTACACCTTCAAAATATCTTCAGATTACATCGTTCTTTATCCAATGTCAGTTTTTTACCGCCTGTGCAGCATGACGCCTGCCTTTAACATATTTTACGTATATTTTATATATAAGCATTGATATCTTTGTGGTACGGTAATAAAACACTCTCCTTATCATTCATAGCTCACTTTGTGTAATACCACTTTTATAAACACTTATTCGTGACTAACCGGTTTCGGAATAATCATTCCATCATCAGGTCATTAAAATAAAATTATAACAAATGATTATAAAATTTATGTATTAATTTTAAATCAAACACAGATTTTTTGAGTATACTACGTTGTATTTTATTCTTCACATTCGTTTGATAATGCTCAAACAAACCAAAACAATTGTCACTATACATATTTTTTGTGTTTTTGTTAGTAAAATACAACTTTGTAGCCCCTTAAAATCTGTGTTTGATTTTAAATTAATAAACGCCAAATCAATAAATAGATTATAAAATTAGTAATTTACTTAATAAATACTTTATGAAGTCGGTTTTCTGGACTGCCGGGTTATCAAATGTAGATTTATTGGAACCATTTGTAAAATTCATATTATTAAAATTAAAATCACAGTTGTTAATATTGATTTTGAAGGATAGTTAAAAACATTTCATTAAAATATCTTTGAAATATTACGGTAAATATCTAAAACTGTTCCCGTACCTACACTTAATTCAAGTTAATTACTTGTGTGTGTTTTTTTTTGTAGCTTTATAGTTCATGAAAGTTCATTCAAATTGTTTAAAAGTGTTCAATTTTGCCCCATCATTCATCACATCACCTGGTCAGGAGTAGTCTACCTTTTTCAATCTTCTGTTTTATATTTTCAATTAATTTTGCATGGATTACGTGCAGTGAGAATTGTCCAATTATCTTGTTCGATTTAAAACAATAAAACACATACAATGTTTATACACATAATACATTATTAATATAGTTTTATATATTTTAAATCAAATAAATTCAGTAAACGAAAATGATTTAAAGATGAAAAACTCTTGTTTGTTTGTTCGTTAAATAAATATCATTTAAAAGAAATTATAACTATTATGTGTAACAAAATGTACAGCAAAATAATAATTGATTATACTAAATAAAATTCAGTTTTACCAGGAAATGTCAATAAAAAACTTAAATTTATTAATGTAAACATGACTAGTTTCGAGAACTACAGATGTTTTCAACAGGTGAAAATACAAAAATAGTATATAACACAAATAAAATATTAGATTTAAGTTTTGTACTGACATTTCTTGGTGGAACTGCATTTTATATAATAAAATAACAGCCATGTAATATTTTCCACGTTAATTTTATTTGACCAGCAACCGGGTTTCGTCGTGACCGACATCATCAGTCTGAAATAAAATAAATTTATAAAAGCGCGTGCAACTAAACTCAGGGGTAAGAGACAGAAGAGTAACGAATTAGCTTCCATATTCTGTTTAATCTTTTTTGAGATATCGAACCCAATTACGAACTTTGAGATTATTATGGTCGATGCTCAAACAAAAATTAACTTGCAATTTTAAGCACACGATATATATTTTTTAATAATATAAATGTTGACGAGGCATGATCTAACATTAATGCCCTACGTAGGTACTTAGACATAAACACCTTTAATTTAAAACACATAATATCTGCGATTGCGATAAGATAATTCGTTTTATTGTCCATTCAGAATTGAAACGGAACGTGTATGGATTCTCGATTGTATTTTTTTGTTTCTATTGTTTTTTTCTTCTTCTTCTCTTGACGTAGGCGACTCCGTGGTATAGTTTAGTCGTTGTTTATGGCTTGATGACTCATTCCGCTATTAGAGTATACTTGAGCCGTGCAAAATCGAAGACATCTATCTCCGAAATGCGCTTTTTAACTCCTTAAACCTCTATATTAGATTTTTATTTTAAATATTTCCGGCTCTCACAAAAATTAAAGCAACGCACTCAACGCGCATAAGGCACTGCATCAAACCGACGATTTTTTTCATTAATCGATTCAAAAACACAACTCTAAAATTCAGACTTAGTTTCACATACGGTATATGATGCGGAATGCATCGAAATACGTGTCACAATATATTTTGAGAAATGGTAGTATTTACCAAGTAAAAGTTGAATTAAAAATGAATAGATATTACCGCAAAGCGACTGCTGAATTAATAAATGAAAAAGTAGTTCTGTATCAATAACATTTTTTTCATAGTTTTACAGTCTATTTTTATGTATGATGTTTTTGTCAACTTATATGGCTCAAACTTTTTTCAGTCATAATGAAATAAACCGTAGTAATTCCTATATTCACCATTTTTCAATATGTAAATGGTATAATGTAGGCACTTAAGGCATCATTAATGTAAACATATTTATAAAATATATAAACATATTTATTGTCTGCCTCCGTAGTGTAATGGTCAGCACGCTCAGCTACCGTTCTGGAGGTCCCGGGTTCGATTCCCAGGGGGTTTCATATAAATATAAGTGATTTATTCACTGTAATATTTATTCAATTTTACCCTGGACTAGTACCTGAAGGGGAAGGCTGATCACCTTTCCTTCGTGTGTAAACGATCAAGATAACACTGTGTTCATATGTAGCAGTGCCCTATGCACCATTAGGGTGCGGATAAGGGTTTTATTATTATTAAAAAATTAAGATGCAGAAATTTGCTAATGTCAAAATCCTCAGTTTAAAGGGAAAAGTTTTTTTTTTATGTTTTAGATTAAAATATTTTTATTTCAGCAAATTTTCTTTTGATAAAATATGGATAGTTGAATATTGAACAGATTGCTGCCTTTGATTTTATGCACCTCACTTGATCTGTAGCGGCATAAAAAAATAAGTACTTTGATATGAATCTATGCGGTAATATCGTGCAGCAAAAATGATAGGATGGTTTCTCAGTAATGGGCAACTAATAAAACGAAAACATTTTATACAAATTCATTAATTTATTTTTCATCAAACATACATATCATAAAAAATACAATAATGTGCACTCACTGAGTTTTCTCTAAGAGCTACTCAGAAATTATCCATCTATGAGTAGCTCTTTTATATATTATTTCGAGAAATAAAAATACTTTGTTTTCTGATCCACTCACATTTGTGTGATGTGAGTGGATCAGAACACAAAGTATTTTTATTTCTCGAAATAATATATCAATATGATCCACGAAGTTAATGCTTTCAATATTCAAAACAGCTCTTTTATACTTTGTTTCTTTTAAAAAGACTTTATGGATAATAGAAGCAGGTTGTACAACTTTATTGCATATGAATCGAAATTGTTTTGACAGGCATGTATTAGGTTTGTTCGATGTGTTTCTGTATTTTGAATTTTGTAGTTCTATGTACGTTTTCCTAAACTGTGTTTATTGTGATTTGTGTGCTTTGCTGGGAGGTGCTTCTTTGTTTCATGTATTAAATGGTTCTTTCTGAGTAATATCTAGATGTTTTAAGTATGGATATCGTGCAAAAAATTTACAATAAAAGAAATAACTACAAATAATCAAAAACTGACAATTTGTTTGAAAGTGAAGTGAAAAAAAAACTCATAGAAAGTTAAATTGATAGAAAATAACTGAATCTCGACCAAAAATATATGAAATTTGATAACATATGTTATGTAATTTTTAAATAGTACACATTAAAAAAATGAAACTAATAAGCCAGATGACTGTTTTTTGCGCATATGCTTTAAAAGCATGAAATCTCTCAAAATACTTACTTTAAACGTTGTTGATTTAGAAATATCGAAAAGTGATTTTGTAAAAATATTTATTAAAAGATATACCTGGTCTTTATCTGCGGGTTTCACCCCGAAGTATTTATGTAGATAATTCAAGGTATGAAAGAATTGATTGAATACTAATCTCCGCTACACCAAACCGCAATATTTAAATGGAATAACTGAAGAAGAAAATTCGATATTACACAAGAGGTAATCCGAGCAGAGTGTTACTTGATACCACACTAAATTGTACGGATATTCATATTTAAAGATGGGAACCTTTCTTCAAAACCTTCTCATATTATGTCATAAAATAAATAATAATAAAAAATATTTTTTTACACCTAAAATATTAAGAAAAAAAATATTCTTATTGTTACGTTTGTAGGTACCTACAATATTTCATATTAAATTCCGGCCGATTGCAAAATTAATTTGAGATTTGTATTCAATTAGTCTGGGTGTTTGTGATGTTTTTATTCACATTTACCTTCCCTATCCTTACTATCCTACCTGTAGACAATCCTCTTAAAGTAGGGGCTTTGCGGGTTATTCTTTTAAAAAATGTGTATTAGACACTGAAAAAAAATCACCCTAGGATTATATTTTTATCAATATTTTATGCGTCCAACTTCGTTTTTATACGAAAGAAGATGGAATACTGGGCATCCTAAGGTTTACGACCTGTTTACTGGCTCAAGTGATCACTTTATTCACTTGTGTAACGTTCACCATTCTACCCATTATTAAGCATTCATATGCAATACTTGTGGAATCCTTTCTTATGCGAATATTATTAATAATAGATGTATTAATATGTTTTACCAATGATTTTTTCAATTAACCCATCTATTGTTAGCTGAAAATATAAAATTTATCCCAAAATATGGACATTATGAGATTCTAAATAATTTGAATTTTCTGTTAATAGCCATGAGTTATGCGTCAGTCCTTATATTGACCATTAAAAAAACGAAGTTCGTGCTAAAAACAACCGTAGGTAAATTTAAATATTTAATCTTTAAAAAAAACGTTTTAACATTATTACATATTATCTTCCTACACGTCCCCTTTCATGTAATATTTTTAAAATTCATTTGAATATAAACCACGTCGATAAATGTATCACAATAAAACATTTATATTTTTATTCAGACGCGACGTGTTGACAACTAGGAAATTGCATAGTAAAACAGTAAAACATGTAGATATAAACCGTGAAAAATATATTTGAATACATTTTCAGTAGTCGATCCAATCAATCGTGTAACAGCCGCCAATCTTCAAACAATGGAATGTCACATTGGGCGCCATTTGCATTTCAAAGCCATAGGCAAAATACAAAACAGGCCAAAGAGAACAAAGAAAGCAAACGGAAGGGCGTGATTCCCGCGCGACATTCAAATTTAGAACGGGGAATAAATTAATCTGTTGCAGTTCGAAATTGGAAGGAGCTTGAACAGAGAATGGAAGTCTGTTGGTAACAGTGCCTGCTTTAACATGACTATATTAAAATGAAATATGGAACCGGGGCAAGTAGATAAAATGTGGAGGCGTTTAATTAATAGTGCTTAATCGAAGAGAATAATAGAAAATAATTAAATTAGAAAGCGTCCAGAACAAGAGCAAATATTAAGAAATCTTGCTTTAAATTTGCGACATGAAAATGAGAGTGAAAAAAGTCTGAATGAATTTGAAAATAATTGTTTTGTTTACTGTAAGAAGATGTAAATATATATTTGATGTAAATTAAGTGTAAATAATAGTTTGTATTAAATGTATCATAAGCTAACTAAAGAAAAAAAACATAATCCAGATCAAGTTAACGACGTGTCTACTGGATGCGGTGCCTTATGCACCACGATGAGAATGGGATATGGGAACAAAAATAAGGTATCTTACGTCTTCTATAACTATTGATTTTTGACAATATAGATGGAAAAGAACATGTAAAATAATTCGAGAAAAATCTTATATATAAATTTCATAGAGATATCTGCCAATTGAAAACCTACTCAACTCAACCATAAATGCCTACGAGAACTCACATATCAAAGAACGTGTCAATTATACAACATGTATATTAGTTCCGAAAAATCGTGTGTTTGTCAATCATCGGTAGAAAGATGAATATTACACATATATAAAGTGATCACTTAAACCACGCTATGATAGGTCTTAAGCCCTAGAAATACCCGGAATTTACCTTATCTGAGCATTACCTCTTGACATATATTTTTCTTATCGTGTTTTGAAATATGTTTATAACACTCTTAGGTTGATGTTTGTTCGGAAAACAAATATGATTAAAAAAGCTCGTGCATTTGAGTGTTTAGTTTCTATGAGTCACAGGAACAACAAATTGGCGCCACGTTCCAGAATGCAGGCGACATTTAATTTTTAAATTTAGAAATCAGTCATGGCGGGAACGCCGCTGATTCGCTCCCGCCAAATAATATCACAAGCAAAGCAATATCTAAGAATAGTGACCACACGGGTAGGTTCCTCAAATTTTAACCCTTTCAACTTCATTAACACTTAAATCGAAAAGCTGACATAACCCAATCATAGACGGTGACGAAAACTCACATGTCGCTCACTACTTTCAACAACGTCAAATGTCAAAAATCGTCAATTTTCAGTTGTGCATGTTTTCGGAATGCCCAGAAAATGTACTATATCCCAGCAAAAGCGGCACATTTTTAGCTTAATATTTACCCGCTACAGGGCAGAAAGTGTTGTTTTTGCATTTTGAAGTAGAGGTATTGTTTAATTTTTTTTAAAAAATATACTAAATATTATTCAAATGGAGAAAAAACAATCAGGTTTTACCTAAAAAGATCTGTTGCACAGTAAAAAGTTCAATAAGTGGCTTGATATTTATTTTTAATCCATTTTATTATATTTTTAAACTTTAAAAACGATCTCCTGAAAAATCAAGTTTTTTTTTATAGATGACGTTGTTGAAAGGAGTAAACGATGTGTCAGTTGAAAGATATTTACATGTTTCAAAATTCAGGTTGCATGGTTGTCATGGGTTGAAAGGTAAATGTTACTTGTAAATAAAGTGATCACTTAAACCAACCTATGACAAGTCGTAAGCCCTGAAAATATCCATATTTTTTTCATCTATGTTGGGATGTCAATCAAACAAATATTACACTCTCATTATCATTCGTAAAGAAGGATGAAATAAGACGGAATGCAGTCGTGATGCATTCTCTCAGAAGAATGTGCCGCAAAACGTTGTATAATAGGTGTAAGAATGATGATATGTGGAAAGAATACAAGGCTGAGAAAAACGTTATTTATAAAATTACGGTGTGTTGAGATGGTTTGGGCATGTGGATCGAATGATTGGAGAAAGAACAGTAAAACAATTTTATGAGGCGAACGTGGTTGGAGAATCACTGAAAGACCGAGAAAAACTTGGCATGATCAACTATTTTAAATACTTGAAAGTACTGAGGTCAGTTTTCAAAATAATCTACGGATATGTATGAGGAGATGCATGAATGTGGAAGAGGCGATGATTTTTTTTTTTTGCAAAGAGAGTTAGGTGTGGCGTTTTATTCTCTGTACCTACTCCTGCAGGAAAGCGGCGTGATGGTTAGGTAGTTAAAATTTTAGTTCTTTTATTTATTTTTCGCTCAGATTTTTTTCCAGTTTTTAAGATTTTTAAAAAATTCTTTTGTTAAAGGGTTAACTATGTGACTCGTTGCGTCCTGTCAGACTGAGTTAAGTCTTAAATTAAAATATTCATGACGTGACTGACTAACAACGCATGGGATCAATTTAAATTAGGTTGGTCGTGAAAGGGAAAGGTCTTTACCACTAGGTTTATTTTAAGTTTTGAATATTGAAAGCATTAACTTTGTGGATCATATTGATATATTATTTCGAGAAATAAAAATACTTTGTGTTCTGATCCACTCACATTTTTTATTAACCAACTAGTTTCGGCAACAACCTGTTGCCCTCTTCAGAGTTTAATTTATGACTAAACATATATATATATATATATATATATATATATATATATATATATATATATATATATATATATATATATATATATATATATATATATATATATATATATATATATATATATATATATATATATATATATATATATATATATATATATATATATATATATATATATATATATATATATATATATATATATATATATAAATATATATTTATATATATATAAATGTATATATATATATATATATATATATATATATATATATATATATATATATATATATATAATATATATTATATATATATATATATATATATATATATATATATATATATATATATATATATATATATATATATATATATATATATATATATATATATATATATATATATATATATATATATATATATATATATATATATATATATATATATATATATATATATATATATATATATATATATATATATATATATATATATATATATACATATATATATATATATATATATATATATATATATATATATATTATATATATATATTTATATATATATATATATATATATATATTATATATATATATATATATATATATATATATATATATATATATATATATATATATATATATATAATATATATATATATATATATATATATATATATATATATATATATATATGTAAAAGGAAACAGTGTACAAGTTGTTGGGTTTCAAAAGGGTGGGGGTTGGGGTAATGCTGTTTTAAGGAGGGGTAAGAGCAAGGAAGGGGATAACTCTGTTTAGGTTGGGTTCGATTTTGTGGGAAAAATATTAAAAATGGGGCTTTGACTTAAGTTTATTTGAATGTTAATTATATTTAATTTTTGTTTAACCGCTTTTTTCATTTCTAAAACTTCAAATTTATTATTTTTTTTTATTTTAAGTAGTTGGTACCTACCGATAACAGGTCGTAAGCCCTTATAATTACCTAATTCCTTTATTATTTTTTCATTTCGCATGAACATTCTGGAATGACATGTTGATTATTTTACACAGGTATATGTATGGTTTATAGGGCATGGTTTATAGGTTTATGTATGGTTTATGTTTGACACAGGTATGTGTATCGAAGAATATTTGGGTTTTTTTTTTACCACAGAAGTATCAAGGTTAGTTTGTAATATAACTAGTAACAAACTTCGCTTGCACCTATGTACCTTTTATTTTATTTCATTCGCGTTAATTTATCGTCACCCTCCATCAAACCGAGTAATTACATCAATTAAAGTTTTTTTACATAGTAATAAAACCGCTCAAACAACCAACGCAGTTCTCGATTATACTGGGTTTCTATTTTGTGTTTAATTTATAATGTTCGGATCTTGCATACATCCAAATAAAAAGGTCTGCTAAATGAAAAGCTTTCTCAATCCGACATAGATGGCTGTTGCATGAACGTGGAAGAGGCGAAGAATGTTTGCAAGGACAGAGTGGTGTGGCGCTCTATTCTCTCTGCCTACCCCTGCGGGGAGGCGGCGTGATGGTTAGTTAGTTAGTTTTACATAGATGGCTGTTGTGAACTAATATGTACTGTGTCACGAGATTGATCTAAGAGTTCCAAAAACGTGAGTAGTGTGGTTATCCATCATGGAATGATGGATATCGCCTGTGTGTAAAGTGATCACTTAACCACCCAATGACAGGTCATAAGCCCTGTAAATACCCAGAATTCTGTGTTTCTGTGACTTAAAATCTACAGTGACGCGTGTGTCACTGTAGATTTTAAGAAATAGTGGTATTTACTAAGTAAAACATTAATTAAAAATGGATACTATTATCATATCTACGTCTTAATTTTAAAATCGTTGAACTTGGAGTATTGTTTTTATATTCTAATGCCTAATTTAGACCACGAACCTACATCCTCCGGCTATTACGATCTGACTCATCTAATTTGAAGCTCTACAATGTACTATAAAGAACCTTAGTCACTACTCACTATTCAAGGAAGGCTCAGTATTCGATAAGTCACAACTTAATTTTTTCAACAAATTTATGAGGCGAATGTTAATGAATGAAAAGAAGTAGAGGAATACCGAGAAAAACATGGCACGATCAGGTATGCCAAATACTTGAATGTGGTCAGGTTAGGAGTCGTAACAATCGGCGGGTATGTTATGAGGAGATGCATGAACGTGGAAGAGGCGAAGAATGTTTGCAAGGACAGAGTGGTGTGACGCTCTATTCTCTCTGCCTACCCCTGCGGGGAAGCGGCGTGATGGTTAGTTAGTTTTTTAGTTTTAAAAACGTTTCCTGAAAAATCAAGTTTTTTGATATATAACGTTGTTGAAGGGAGTGAGCGATATTAAACCCTAACTACATACTATCAAGGCATACAAAGTAACATGATACATTGTTATTAAACATTAAAATAATCTCAAGTCATCTGTATTTATTTTTAATACATTTTGTTATATTTTTAAACTTTAAAAACGATTTCCTGAAAAATCAAGTTTTTGATATATGACGTAGTTGATGGGAGCGATATAAAACCCTAACTACATAATAATAATAATAATAAATTTGGATAACTTATATAGCGCCATTTTCGTAAAAAAAATACCTCAAGGGCGCTTCACTGTGAATGAATTGGGGAAAATATTAGGGTGGAAATGATTTAGCAAACAAATGTGTTTTTAGTCTTTTTCTAAAGATCATCTCACTCTTACTATTTCTAACCATTGGTGGAAGAGCATTCCACGCCGTCGGTCCTGCAACAGCAAAGGCACGCTCGCCAAATTTAGTGCGTTGGTTGCGAGCCGGTAAGATCACTTTGCCCATTGCAGATGTTGTAGCCGATCGAAGCGTGAGACGTCTATCAACCAATTCATCTGGAATACACAGCTCCTTAAGATACTCTGGAGCCTTAAGATACATACTATCAAGGCATACAAAGTAACATGATACATTGTAATTAAACATTTAAATAACCTTTAGTCATTTGTAACAAATGCCTTCGACATTTTTGGACGTGAAAGTACATATTCGCCAAATATCATGCCGACAAAAACTATCGATCAAAAATGCAACACATCGCGAAGCGTCGGAAGATTGCGTTGTGAAAGGACAATTAAATTCATCAGATAAATAATTTCTGGAGTCACTACAAAAAATAATATGCATTTCGTATTTTTAAACTGGTTCGAAATTTTTATTGTACTGTGTGATTTCTTGAAGCAGGTATGAATTATTAAGGACTCTTTTTGCATGTTTGCAATATATGAAAACAATATATCGCTCACTCATTTCAAAAGCGTCATATTTCAAAAAACTTGAGATCATTTTTAATGTTTAAAAATATAATTAAATATATTAAAAATATACATCCAACCACGTATTGAACTTTTTACTGTGCAACAGATATTTTTAGGTAAAAACTGAAGGTTTTTTCTCCATTTGAAAAATATTTAGTATATTTAAAAAAATAATTAAACAATACCTTTTCTTCAAAATGCAAAAATTACAGTTTCTGCCCTATAGCGGGTAAATATTAAGTGAAAATTTGCCGCTTTTGCTGGGATATGGTACATTTCTAGGCATTCAGAAAATATGCATAACTGAAAATTGACGATTTTTGATATATGACGTAGTTGAAAGGAGTGAGCGATACAGATAAAACGTAGAACAAAGTAAAGTGTAGCACTCTTCATTCCCTTTCAATTATTTTAACCCTTCGATGCAATATTATACTTGAATTTTAAATTAATTGAACTAATAATAATCAAATAATAATAAATCCCTTACCGCACCCCAATGGTGCATAGGGCACTGCTTCATATAAACGCAGTGTTATCTCGATCGATTACACATGAAGGAAAGGTGATCAGCCCTCCACTTCAGGTACCAGTCCAGTGTAATATTGAATAAATATTAGAGTGAAAAAATCACTTATATTTATTAAACCCCCCTGGGAATCGAACCCGAGACCTCCAGAACGGTAGGCGAGCATGCTGACCATTACACTACGGAGGCGGACGAACTAATGTGCAAAGGTAAATAGAGCCGCAAGTTAAAAACAGTAGTTTTAAGATAAACGAGTTTAATTTAACTTAAAATGATGCTTTTTGCAAACACATGTATCAAATTCATACTATTTTGCGGCTATTTGGATAATGAATATCTCGGTAAAGGAAAGAGATAGAGCTAAATGTAAGATTGTATATGATAGAGGCCAGTTATAAGAATGCTTCGAGCCGTGTTACGCCAAACAGCCGCACCTTGACTTACGGCTAGTTGCCTTTACACATTATTGAATGTACTATGCAGTATGTACTCGAATATCAATTCATTTCGTTATTTTAACTAACATTTCAACAAAGATTTGGATATATTAAAAAAAAATTAAAAAATGTATACATACACAAACATTATGAATCTTTATCTTCATAGGGCACCGTATCGGGTTGACGGATCAGATTGAGAGAGGTCAAAGAAGAGAAAAAGAAGGTGTGATAATAATAATCAAAATAAGATCATTTATAAAACGCCATTTTCGTAAAACACTATATATTGAACGTGCCTTTATACCAGTATTAATTTCGCTTTTGAATCGATGTATTAAATTTCAAATCAAACACAGAATTTTTGAGTCTAAAAACTAAGTTGTATTTTAATAAAAAAAAACATATAAAAATAATTATTGTGACAATTGTTTCGCCTATTTATGGCATTTTCAAACGAATGTGAAGATTAAATGGACTTACGGTCCTTATGTACATTCGTTTGAAAATGCCATAACTAGGTGAAACAATTGTCACAATATAAATTTTTATGTGTTTTTTTTATAAAATACAAAATAGTCGACTCAAAAATTCTGTGCTTGATTTAAAAATTAAAACATTAATTAAAAAGAAGTTCTACAAATTGAACGGCAAATCAATAAATAAATAAATTTCGCTTTTTAAGTTTTTTTTGGATTTCAGGAGTTTTAAACATTAGCGCTCATTGAAGGGTTAAATGTTGTAACTGTCATTGGAATTTTTCGTTCTCCGAAAAAGGAAAATAATTGCCTTGCTTGTCTGGTATGCAAGTCGTTATTTTCCATATATAATAATAACAAAACAAACAATATACCCAGCGAGAGAAATTAAGAGGTCACAATTTAATGCATCCGAAATTAAATTTAAACTTAATATATATTAATTATAATGTAAATTCTAGTTTCGTCGAAATCGTTTATTTATTTTAAAACATATTACATACATAAGTCACATGTATAATATTCCCGATGAGTAATTTCCATTTCTCATTTTGGGATTAAGGTTAACAAGACTGAAACGCAAAATAAGAAAGTAAAAAAAGATATAATTTTATACAAAATTAGCACATGACAAAATGTAAAATTTAAAATAAATAGGTATAGTAAATAGGGAGATAAAAAAGGTAAAAAATATGTTTAAAGGAAACAAATGAGAAAATATTGTCAAAAAAATGGTTGTCAATAATGGGTAGAATTGGCGAATGTTACACGTGTGTAAAGTGATCACTTAAACCAGCCTATGACGGTCGTCAGCCCCGTAAACGCCCAGACTTCCATATTCTTCTTCATCTTTGATGAGATGTTAAAAATAATATGAAAATAACTCCTGTAATTGGAGATAATCCAGATTTTGTGAACAAGTATTTGGACACACTAAAAATGTTGTAAAAGTGTTGAAATTATACAAAAAAAAACTAACTAAAAGAGGCGAAGAATGTTTGCAAAGACATAGTTGTGTGGCGTTCTATTATTTCTCCCCACCCCTGTGGGAAAGTGGCATAATGTTAAGTAAGTTTGTTAATTTTTAAATTTGTTAGTAAGGTGTGATAATGATACCTCTTTTTTTTAAACCCTTATCCGCACCCCAATGGTGCATAGGGCACTGCTTCATATGAACACAGTGTTATCTTGATCGTTTACACACAAAGGAAAGGTGATCAGCCCTCCGCTTCAGGTACCAGTCCAGGGTAATATTGAATAAATATTACAGTGAAAAAAAAATACTTATATTTATTTGACCCCCCTGGGAATCGAACCTATAAATCGAATCGATAGCTTTACACTATATAAAAAATATATTTTTTGATTATTTAAAAAAAAACAGCTCAGATATTGACTCGCATTTTGAACAAATATAAAATGCGTGAGGCGTTTTTCCAAATGAAAATCTCAATATTTATTGAGAAATTCTCGGAAAACTGTAATTTTAATTAAGCTGTTATATATGTTAATAAAGTCATTAAAAGCTTCTTGGAAAATTATCTTCTTTTCACAAATAAAATACCTGACATTCCTATTCAACAGAACATGACAAGCATCCATTTTTAATTATGTCAAGTCTCTTAAATTCTAGGAAACTGAACATAATAATGTAAATTTTAATATTTTTCTTCACTAAGGCGGATAAATTTATGCATTTTAAGTTGATTGAGCCATCGAAGAAATTCTTATGTAAAAATAAGGGATTTTTATGTAAATCTAAGGAGCACATGTGTAATTAGCCCTTAAATTGGTTACTGTTTTTATATGTATTTAATTTGTGAGAATTCTAAATAAATTCAATGTAAAATAGGTGGATTTCAGCCATTTATTTTTTTATTTTTTCATCATACACATAATTAAAAATTACAATAATGTGCCTGAGTACTCTCTGAGTTTTCCCGTGCTGAGGGCACATTTTACAATTTAAAATGTTTTTTTTTATCGCAAACATTTAAAATAAAAGATTTTTAATTAATGTTTTACTTAGTAAATACCACTATTTCTTAAAGTCTACTGTTACACGTGTTTCCAAGCATTCCGCATCATTTTCAAACACCGTGTTTGAAAATGATGCGGAATGTTTGAAAAAACATTAAAATTTTCATTATTATATTCAGTTTCCTACATAATTTAAATGAAACTTGACATAATTATAAATGGATGCTTGGCAACATCTGTTGAATAGGAATGTCAGGTATTTTATTTGTGAAAAGAAGATAATTTTCCAGGAATGCATCGAAACACGTGTCACAGTAGATTTTAAGAAATAGTGGTATTCACTAAGTAAAACATTAATTAAAAATGGATAGATTTTACCACAAAGTGACTGCTGAATCAATAAATGAAAAATTTAAAATGTTTGAATGATTTATATGTTGTCGCGATTTATTCGTTACGTGAGCAGAATACGCCCGCGTCACTCAGTAACATACGCTCGATCGACCTAATGAGATGAACTAAAATGGTTCAGTATTAATTTCACAGTTAGTTTATTAGCATTGCCAGTTTCACTATAGCAGCAGTTGCATAATTGTGTCGCCTACTTTCAAAATCCGCCAGATCCATTTAAGTCGATTTTACAAAAAATGCAAAATTCTCCGGGTAACATTTTTGTTTCAAAGATTTGTCTCTCATTAGATAAAATATTGTGAAATAGAGAATTTTCCCATTTTTTTGGATTTTTTTTTCAATATTAAAAAAAAACACGATGCACAAACTGATAATTACGTGATCTTAATTTTTGACCTATCCCCGCTCGCTGATTGGCCGATATGGGTCAGAAGCCAAGTTCCATGAATTGGAAATACGCTGTTTTTAAGTATTTTTTAGCCGGGTTTTCAAGTAAATAAATATTTTAAAAATTAAAACCCACAATTGGCATTCCGATAGAGCATTTATTTTTAAATCATTTAAATTTGGATCAAGCGGATTTTGAAATTATGCGACACAATTGGTTATATGTACATAAATGACATCGCTGTCGTTATACACGAGAATAAATAGCCTAGACAGTTGGAAGCTTTGATCCGCTCTCACCTTTAACAAACAGGTTAAATTGTTTTAAATTAATTTCGTGATAAATGTAAGGAAATATGGTTAAATGTGAAGTCGTGCTGTACCGCGCCGCATTGAGTGAAAGTATTAGGATTGATTGATGCCCATAGATCGGAGTTCGATCCCTCTTTTATACGGAGACATTCCGTCATATCGAAGATCATGACTTCTACAATATATGTGTGTCATAATAAATTCTTAGAATTAATGACGAGAGTTTAAGTTTTGTACTGACATTTTTGAGTGGAACTGCATTTAATATGATAAAACAACAATTTTTACACGATTGTTTTCTTTGACCGGTGACCGGTATTCGCCGTTACCGACACTATTAGACTGGTGGGAGGCTAGACAATTTATTGTTACACATATGGAAAAAAACTATACAGTTGTTGATTTATTATTTAATGACAAAAAATAGCTAGCTAATCTTTAAATTTCTTTTAATAACCCTTGGAAATCGATCTTAAGGCCTCCAACATATATATATATAATTTTTTTTTTTAATTTGGTATGTACCAAATATAAATATTTTTTTTTAAATAGAAGTAGTTTGATAATATTCTAATAAGGCAAAACAATTGTCTCAACGAATTTAAATTTTTGACAAATAAAATATACAACATAAAAATCAGAGTTTTGTTTTAATAATAAGTATGTAAATTATGGTTTTCTAAAAATTTAACGCCAATAAATAGAATTTTACTCACAATATTTTGGCTGTGTCCAAATACTTGTTCACAAATCTGGTTTATCTCCAATTATAGGAGTTATTTTCATATTATTTTTGACATCTCATCAAAGATAAAGAAGAACGTGGAAGTCTGGGCATTTACGGGGCTGTTATAGGAGTTATTTTTATATTATTTGTATAAAGTGATCATTTAAACCAGCCTATGATGGTCGTCAGCCCCGTAAATGCAGTTTTCTACATTCTTCTTCATCTTTGATGAGATGTCAAGAATTTTATTGTCTGTTTTATTATTTTACTCACTTTTTAACATTTTCATTATTGCTATGATTATGACCATAGACCATTTTTATTCTACATAATTTTCCTTTTAGATTTATGAATTAATAATAGTCATTACTCTTTGCGCTATCATAAACTTTCTTATTGCCTCCTTAGCACTTTTGGAGCTGGTTTCATTCAAAAGTCTACATACCCAGGAGCCAAACGTCTTGATTAAGAATGACTATTACCGTTCGTACTTTCGTCGGACAAACTTTAAAAGATAAAATCTCCAATTCCGCGAGATTAGCGGGTAGATGTGTTATTCTCCGTGCCGACAATACACCCGTATCTGCCACATATCCGAGATACGATCTTTTTTCTCCGCGATCTCTTTTTTTCATCTCCCGATGTCTTTAATCACCGCGATAATCGTTTAAATAACATATTGCCTAGTTCAGGGGTGGCCGAATCGTGATGAATAACATTATAACAGGTGGCGCATTGGATACTTGCGCCCGGTTATCTTTTGAATACGCCTCATAACTGAATGATGAATTATAAGGAGAGTGTTTTGTGAATGTACTCATCCTTATATTTTTAACATCAATGTTATCTTATTTTTTGACATCTCATCAAGAACGTCATAAATCAAAAATCGACAATTTTGAGTTGTGCATGTTTTCGGAATGCCCAGAAAATGTTCTATATCCCAGCAAAAAAGGCATATTTTTAACTTAATGTGAGGGCCCGTTACACCCGCTACAGGGCAGAAAATGTTGTTTTTGCATTTTGAAGAAAACGTATTGTTTAATTATTTTTTTAAATATACTAAATATTTTTCAAATGGAGAAAAAACCTTCAGGTTTTACCTAAAAAGATCTGTTGCACAGTAAAATGTTCAAAAAGTGGCTTGATATTTATTTTCAATACATTATGTTATATTTTTAAACTTCAAAAACGTTCTCCTGAAAAATCTAGTTTTTTTTATTTATGACGTTCTTGAAAGGTGTGAGCGTTATATGAACCAATTTAAAAACCTTGTTCTCGAATCACTAGAACTTCACTAGAGACATCTATTGGTGAGATGTAAAGAAGCTTTTTATTAAGCAGAAACTCTTATATTATATTCTCTTTTACGTTGTTATGAATTTTCGTGTAATTTTGAGATCCCTGGCGGTATCGTTGGCCGAAAGCGATCATGTTTTTTCCCGCCCGTTTCGATTGTTCCCTAACAAGCCGGCATCCGCCATGACAGTTCGCATGACGTCAGATTGACCGCCATCAATTGCTCGTTAGAACTGCACTTAGAAAATTAGCCGCGAGCGAGTCTTGAACCGAGGTTCGTCTAGTTACTCGCTAACTGCCGCTCAAAAGGTACAATTGCTTTCGTAACTAGAGACTAATAACCGAAACAAAATAACAAAAATGTATTACAGCAAAACCTCGATATGACGGACCTCTATTTAGAAACTTCGGATATAGCTTTCTTATTTGTTTATTAAACATATTCACTTCACATTAACATGTACTTATGGGTATATATGTAATTGTCCTTGTCTTGGGCAGCTCTAAACAGAGCCTCAACGGTCGTGATTTTCGTCCAATCTCGTATATTCATCATCTGACCATTCCTCGTCAACCATCTATTTTGCCTTTTGTGATCAGGTGCAATAGCTCGTACTTCTCTCCTCTCATCACATGCCCCAGATGAACACCTTCCGGCCCTTGATATCAGTCAGCAACTGTCTCCCTGCTCTTGCTCTTTGGAGCACATTTTCGTTGCTGACCATATCAGTCCATGGAATGCGTAGCATTCAGAGATGTATCCACATTTCGAATGCCTCTAGTCGGTACATACTAATGTGTAAAGGCATCTAGCTGTAATTCAAGTTGCGGCTGCTTGGCGTAACACGGCTCAAAGCATTATTATAACTAGCCTCTATTATAAACAATCACAGATTTTACTCTATATCTTTCCTTTACAGAGATGTTCCTTATCCAAAAAGCCGCAAAATTGTATTAATTAGAAAACTTTATAAAATAAAACCTTTTGTTTTAACCACTTTTTATTGGTACACTTTTTCCTACCGGTTTCAACAAGAACCTTGTCATCATCAAATGACAAGGTTATTGTCAGTGAAAAAAGTGTACCAATAAAAAGTGGTTAAAACAATGTTGTTTTATGTTATAAAGTTTATAAAATGTGCCACAAGGTATCTGCGAAAAACATTCAAGGAATGTATTAATTTGATACATGTGTTGGGAAAAAGCATCATTTTGAGTTTAATATAAACTCGTTTATCTCAAAACTACTGTTTTTAACTTGCAGCTATTTATTTGCCTTTGCACATTAGGATAGTGCTGACTTTGAGAGTCCACGATTCAACTCCGTTTAAAAGTACTAACCAGATATAACACCTAACAATTCTCTGTCGAATATTCATATTAAGACTGTCATTGCAGAATATCAAAATACTACCTCAGTCTATGATAAATTCGTAATTTTTAAAGGTTTAGTGCCTTTAGGCTTATCACGCGGTAATAAAATCACCATCGGCACGGGCTATTTTGAATTCGCAACGCGATAAAACGAGCCATGGCCTCGGGCTATCGGCGCAAAATGAACATTGTGGATTTGTATAGACGTAAGATTTAGCTCAATTTGTCGTCATTAGCTCACGCATGCGCTAATCAACGTACATACTAAATACTACAATCACTTACGTTCTGAGAATCGCACGATGACGACATTTAGTTTTCTTACGTTACGCGATTTTCCATTGTGATTTTTGTTGATAATGGCGTTGGCAGTTCGACTTTACATACATTTTCAAATATATGTAGTTACATATTTTAATTTGTTGCCGACGGAGGTAAAAGTCAAAATAAAATATGGAAAAGGCAAAATAAAGGAATGGGTAAATGGTCAATGGACCGCCTCCTTAGAGTAATAGTTAGCATGCTCGGCTACCGTACTGGAGGTCCAGGGTTCGATTCCCAGAGGGGGTCAAATAAATACAAGTATTTTTTTCACTCTTATATTTATTCAATATTACCCTGGACTGGTACCTGAAGTGGAGGGCTGATCACCTTTCCTTCATGTGTTAATCAATGTAACACTGTGTTTATATGATGCAGTGCCCTATGCACCATTGGGTGCGGATAAGAGTTAGAAGAATAAATGGTCAAGAGTTAATTCTTTGAAAATTGTATAAAAGTTTATATATATTTTTTTCTTTGTTATGAGTATATTTGGTTAAAATAGATTAAAACAATAAAAAAAACATGTGTTAAAATAACTCCACCAACAAGACACACAAGGTGGCTTGGCGGGTTTTCTGCAAAAAAATACTTAAATAAATGTAAACAATTTTTGTACAAAATAAAATAAAAATATTCCCAAATTCGAATAATGTGGTTTAATGTGGTAATCAAGCATGGTTTTTCGTTTTAAGAGTTGCATGATGACGACATTTAATATTCTTACGCGATTTTCCATTGTGATTTTTGTTGATAATGGCGTTTGCAGTTCGACTCGACATACAGTTTCATATAAAGTTCACAACATTTTGAGTTTTTCCAAATACTTTTTCACTTGATCCTGCATACGAATAAAAAGATATCTGCTGAATAAAAACTCATTTCTACATACATATGGCTGGTTTATTTTTACAAAACTGGCGTTTATTAAGAAGTATTTAAATAGCGCTTTAGTAACTGCTTAATGTAACCCATGAGCTCTTCATTTCGCTTCCGTATGTTATTATCTACCAGTGTTTTGCAATGGAGGAAGATGTCACGTTTTCCACATAAAGCTTAGTATAAAAGGCATGGGCCATGGCATAGTTGAGTAGAAGCTCGACTGCATAGCTGATGTCGCGGGTTCGATTCCCAGCTGTCAATCCATCTCTTTGGTGGTCTGACCGGGAGTCGTATACCATGGGTTTGGCCGTACAGTGCGACGTGGGGGAGTCTGGATGGTTCCATTCTCCTCACATGCGCATACCATTGTCCCCTTCGTTGCCTTCCCCACCTAACGACATCTTCGATCTCGGATATTTGCCTGATTCTGGCGTTTCTTATTCTATCTCGAAGACTCTTGACTGACATGCTCCTTAGAGTCTTCATTTCTGACACTCTTAGCGCGTTTTTCTCTGCATTTTATCACATATCGCTCACTCCTTTCAAGAACGTCATAAATCAAAAAACTTGATTTTTCAGGAGAACGTTTTTAGAGTTTAGAAATATAACACAATGCATTAAAAATAAATATCAAGCCACTTATGTAACTTTTTACTGTGCAACAAATCTTTTTAGGTACAATCTGAAGGTTTTATCTCCATTTGAAAAATATTAAGTATATTTAAATAAATAATTTAACAATACCTTTTCTTTAAAATGCAAAAACAACACTTTCTGCCCTGTAGTGGGTAAATATTAAGTTAAAAATATGCCTCTTTTGCTGGGATATAGTACATTTTCTGGGCATTCCGAAAACATGCACAACTGAAAAATGACGATTTTTGATTTATGACGTTTTTGAAAGGAGTGAGCTATATGTCATGATGGGTCGCACACAAGTTTTATATATTTTAATTTTGCTGCCGATCTTTATGTCAGGATTTAGGTTGAGTGGCGAATATTAATGGCCTTTACAAAGAGATAATGTAAAACGTTTAAAAAAACTGTAAGCACGTTTCTTGTGCCAACGGTGTCCGCTCTACTTTCGATCCCATACGTCATGATGTGTAGGACACAAGTTTGTATTTGTACATCCTGAAAATGTTGTGAACTTACTGTATTGTTTATTTCTGTATTATGGAGTTGTTACGACTTCTTCGTGTCCCGTGCTTACTGATATTCTGTCACAACGAATACAACATAATCCGTCGTGATTGAGCTAAGATTGTCGTGTCCATTAAATAATTGGAAATTACTTATCTTCTCACGCACGATCCTAGGAGACAATGAGTCACGGAGAGTCGTGTGTCGTGTGCAAGGGGATTAACGCATGTGGCGTGATTACATAACAAGGCATCAGGATAACAGGAAGGATGCGGAAGGATGTGAAATGTGTTATGGTTTCCTTTGTTTCGTACGAGTCCTGGAGTTAATGGAGAATCACGGTTATAGAAACATCATAAGTCTTATTTTTCCTGGCTCCATCACATCAATCGTCTTTGTAGACTGTTGGGATCATTGAAAGCTGTTTCACCGCATGCCCAGATCTGATACAGAAGCATCTAGGCTTACTGACAGACCTTCTCTTGCAAAACATTTTTTTTAATGAACTAAGTTGCGAAATTTATCGAAAATGTAAAAAAAATGTATCCCGAATTTACTGTGAATTTAGATTTAAAACCTTTAATATCACTGTTACTTTCAATCTAATTAAACACAAGTTTAATCTAAATTATTACTCATATTATTTTTTGATATCGTCAACTTGGGTAGAATTGGTAAATGTCACACGTGTGTAAAGTGATCACTTAAACCAGCCAATGACGGTCGTCAGCCCCGTAAATGCCCAGACTTCCATATTCTTCTTCATCTTTGATGAGATGTCAAAAAATAATATGAAAAATAACTCCTATAATTGGTGATAATCCAGATTTATGAACAAGTATTTGGACACACTCAAAATGTTGTAAATAAATAAATACTGTTGGGGTCAGCTCTCCTCGTCCTCAAGTTGTAGGTCCTTCTGTCTTATGCAACATCATCATTCTACATAATATGGTTGTGCGAAAATGTAATGAACTGTTTCCTTTTTGAACGAATTGAGATATTTTCATTAATCGATTCGGCTGTCATTTTGTGGTAATACGTATCCAGTTTTAATATAAGTTTTACTTGGTAAAAACAATATCATATATCAAACTCAATCTGCACCCCAATGGTGCATAGGGCACTGCATTATATAAACGCAGTGTTATCTTGATCGTTAACACACAAAGGAAAGGTGATCAGCCCTCCGCTTCAGGTATCAGTCCAGGGTAATATTGAATAAATATTAGAGTGAAAATATTACTTTTATTTATTTGACCCCCTCTGGGAATCGAACCCGGGATCCCCAGTACGGAGGCCGAGTGTGCTGACTGACCATTACACTACGGAGGCGGACAAAAAGTACTTTTAAATGGTAAAAACTACTATTTTTAAAATAGTGATATTTTCCGAGTAAAACTTTTTTCTTAGGTATATTATTTTTAAACAATGTTAAGGAATATCATTTTTTTACAGTTTTACAAAACATCAAATCTTACATATAATGATGCATTTTGCAATACACCCATCAATATAATATTACTTTTTTAAATAATAATAATAATAAAACCCTTATCCGCACCCCAATGGTGCGTAGGGCACTGCGTCATATAAACGCAGTGTTATCTTGATCGTTTACACATGAAGGAAAGGTGATCAGCCCTCCGCTTCAGGTACCAGTCCAGGGTAATATTGAATAAATATGACAGTGAAAAATCACTTATATTTATTTTACCCCCCTTGGGAATCGAACCCGGGACCTTCAGAACGGTAGCCGAGGGTGCTGACCATTAATTACACTACGGAGGCGGACATTTTAAAATTTGTTTATTATTTTATATTATTTATTTATTATTTTTTTATTATTCAGGAATTGTACAGTACATTAATAAAAATAAAGTACATTAATAATAATAGTTACATTAATAAAAATAAAGCCAATTACGCAATTCCACCAATTGAAGGTAAATTGAGATATCGCTGAATTTTATTTACAAAGGGTTTTGAAACGTTCAGCGGTCTTAATTTTACATGTACCTACGTCAGTTTTTGCCTTCGGGTAGTTCTCGTAATTCCGTCCGAAGCGCGCCCGTCAATTTGATCCACGATTGAGCCATCATATCCCCGATCGAAAGTAAAGGCGACGTCACACGGTGGGAATTTATTATTGATTTTTTATCCTGCTGACGGTCGCGTGCGCTGGTAGCGAAAGTGCACGACTTCGTGATGCCCCCGTACGTGAGGCGATAGTACGAAAACAGATTAAGCCGCCGAATGACGGAAGATTTGGACGCGAAAGTCGATTCATAGTTTTTTTTTTTTGCCGGTGTTCATACAACGTTAGACTTCAATCAACCTGACACCATGTTGAGACGAGACCCAAAATACTAATTAAATAAAATGATTTTGTTAATTCGAACATGAAGACTCTCCGATCCATAACCGGAAACACATTGCGAGACCGAGTAAGAAATACCGACATCCGAAGCAAGATGGAGGATATCGTGAGATGGGGACGATAACGAAGGCGATACTGGAATGATCATGTTAACAGAATGTCAGATGACAGACTTCCACATATCGCCCTTCAAGGAATCCCTGAAGGATGCAGACCTCCAAAAAGGTGGAAAGACAGCTGGGAGTCAACATCCCAAGAGCTACAAGCGGAGGCACAAACAGATCCTTAGGATCCAGAGAAAGGAGAAGATGAAGATTTTGTTAATTGATTCGCACAAAGCAATTTCTTGTTCTGCTTAGTGTAGGCCTTGTGGCCCGTTTTTAAGACGGATTAGCCTCCTGCGATGTTGATTCTCAGCTGTCGTCTAACTTGGGATTGGCCGTACAGTGCAATGTGGGAGAGTCTGGATGGTTCCATTCTCCTCATGTGCGCATACCATTGTCTCCTTCGTTGCCTTCTCCACCTAACGACATCTTCGATCTCGCATATTTCCCTTATCTTGGCGTTTCTTATTCTGTCTCAAAGTAACTGTTGTGGTAAAATCTATCAATTTCTAATTTTAGTTTTACTTAGTAAATACTACCAGATCAATTCATGAAATTATTGAAGTCAGTACGTTTAAAAAAGGCAAAATATGTAGGAAGTTAATGACCAAATATTTTAACAATTGTTTCGCCGTGTTATAGCATAGTTATTTGAAAATGCTATAACAAGGCGAAACAATTGTCATATATTTTTTTATGTGTTTTTAATAAAAAAATAGTTTAGTAGACTCTAAACATCAGTGTGATTTAAAAATGTATTTAATATATAAATCAAAATGGAGTTCATTAAACCCCAAATATATAAATAAATGCCCTGAAAAGTGGAAACAATTATAGAATTTCTGTTTTGTTTTAAAAATAAATACACATTTTAGTAGACTCAAATCAGTCAGTGTTCGATTTAAATATTTTTAAGAATCAATATTGCTCTTATGTATTTCTCCCAAGAATTTCTTAAATATGTACATGGAAAATATCTCGAAGCCATTTCGAACCCTTGTGATTTTTTACATGAGTTTAAAAAAATATTTATCCAAGGAATTTTATCAACACCTCGATAATTTAATTCCACAGCGGACCGTGAAGGCCGCCTTTATTGCGAGCATTTTACAATTTCCTCGCAGTTTTGTGAGATGACAATAAAAAGCAATGTATTCAACCTTTAGAATTTCACTGTAATACCGCTTCCGACATGTCTGATTGTTCAGTACATCCGTGTTAGGTTAGTGCAGGTTGTTTTTTCGACGCAGACGGTTGCAAGGAAAACTTGTGCGTGAACGTGAGGGTTAATGGAACTTCAAACCTGTATTATCAAAAGTAAAAATAATGATTTCTTCTCTTTTGTCATCTTTTAATACTGTTATAAGCAAATAATTGAATGGCGCAATAGTACCAGCTTAATATTTTTCATAAAGTTCTTCATTTCGCTTCCGTATGTTATTATATTACCTACCGGCTTTCTGCAATGGATGAAGATGTCACGTTTTCCACATAAGGCGTAATATTATGGCATGATATATATATATATATATATATATATATATATATATATATATATATATATATAAATATATATATATATATAAATATATATATATATATATATATATATATATATATATATATATATATATATATATATATATATATATATATATATATATATATATATATATATATATATATATATATATATATATATATATATATATATATATATATATATATATTTATATATATATTTATATATATATATATATATATATATATATATATATATATATATATATATATATATATATATATATATATATATATATGTATATATATATATATAAATATATATATATATATATATATATATATATATATATATATATATATATATACATATATATATACATATATATATATATTTATATATATATATATATATATATATATATATATATATATATATATATATAATACTTGTTTCGAATATATATATAATACCGAATAGAGCCCTTTAACGTATAATTTAATATGTTATGTGTAATAAGTAAACACGATAAATTATTTATTTATTTTAAGTATAGACGATGAAAACTACACTTCACTGACCCATATTTCAACAAAACCTAAGATTATTACTATGATAAGCACCCATGCTCGTTAAATATGGAGATTGCAAATAGATATTTTATAATATTATGGACGTGAAAAGCAAATGTTAATATTGTGACGTCGTTTACGATTAGCTATATTCGAGGACATGTAATAAATTTACGATAATTTAATTAAAATACTAGCTGTACTGTGACTCAGTCTAGTCAAATGGCAAATGAAAAAAAATGTGCACATTTCTAATATGTTTAGTTTCATAATGCTCGTGGGGTTAAAATGTAAAGGATGGTGTTTAGAAGCATGCTGTACGCCATGACCAATTAATAGGTATGGCGCTTATGTCCTATCATCTTCAAAAGATTTTGCTGCCATCGCGTTAAAATCTGTTTTTAAATACTATTGTTTACTTTTTACTGATCAAAAAAACCTGTTAACAGTGTAGTTAAAAAAACTCCCTATTTTTAAAAATCTGTGAATAAGAACGAAAAATAAATTGATTACCTCGAAAGTATACAAGTTTTTATTTTTATTTTTAATACGTTCATATTGTGCAGTAAATATTTTATTTGAAGCATATGCTTACGATGAAAAAGAATGCAATAAAGCTCCCCTTCGGGAATTCATCTCGTTAAAAGGATTTAATCTTCTTCGTCTCCTGGCCCATCTATTATTATCCTCCAATTCCTTCTCGTAAGAAATTGGTCCCCTTCGTTTCTAGTTTCTAGAACATTTCCTTCGCACATAACTTGTTATAATGCCCTTAAACTGCGGTCTCAAAGGCGTGTACTTGATACTAGACTAGTTCTCCATCGAGAAAATACCCAGACATACGAAATTCGACGAAACTACATACAGAAAACGTCAAATAAAACTCAATTTCCCGAACCGCAAGAAGCAGTAACAACGATAAATCTTTGCATACTCTCGAATCTGCCAAATACAAACATTTTGCGGTAAGCTATTGTCTCACGTTTGAGGGGGATTATAAGGGCTCTTTTTCTCTGCTGAGGGGTGAGTTAGCTTGGTGACTAGAAACTATATTATACCTGAAGGGATCTTGTGTGGAACATGCGGGAAAATGGGCAAAATTTCTGACTCAGACAATTCTCCCCATTGCATTGAATTGATCGATATTGCTTTCGTGATTGTGTACGGAAGGTCGTGGGTTTATTTGCTATTAGGAAAATTCCCACTTTTCCATTGCGTGCTACATATGAGTAATGTATAATCGATTTTACCTTGTATAAGTACAGATAATTTTTATTGTATGAGACATAGTAAATCAAGATTCAAAAAACATAAATTACGATTATTTTCCTCGGTGACAAAATATTATAATTACAACATTTTTAGAATGTCCAAATACTTGTTCACAAATCTGGGTTTCTCGACTTAGGAGTTATTTTTGAGATGTCAAAAATAACTCCTAAGTGTAAATATTGATACATATGGAAGGTAAATATTAGTTGATATACAAAAAAGGAACATTAATTTAGTTTTAAAAATATATAAATATTTATACAAGTAAAATAATAAATACTTTTGTTTTATCTTAAACTGTTTGCTGACTTGAGTCAAAATCCAACATAGCTTTATCGATATTTTTACATTTAACGGCCACCATACTGGAGGTCCCGGGTTTGAATCCTAGAGGGTGGGAGTCAAATAAATATGAGTAATTTTTTACTTAAATATTTATTCCTTATTACCCTGGACTGGTACCTAAAGCGGAGGGCTAATCGCCTTAACTTCATGTGTCAATGAACAAGATAACACTGCGTTTATATGATACAGTGCCCTATGCACCATCGGTTGCAGAGAAGATTTTGTTTAAATATTCTTCACCCTTTTTATGAAAATTATTGTTTCTCTTAAAAATTGGTACTTTTCAACATTAGACTTTGAAAGCTTTTTGGCTTAAGCCTGTCGTCAAGTTTAAAAAAAGCACCGTAAACATAAAAGCTCTCAGCATTACGATTTGTCAAGTTCGAAGGGCTAATGGGGTAGAACAGAAGAATACCCCTTGTAAAACTTTGAAAAATAATATTTCAACCTCGTCACACCGCTGCACCGGGGGGGTTGTAAATTAAAACAGATTTTTATTGCGCTTTTTAATCTAGTGGAATGGGGTTTGTGGCATTTGTTATATTCGACAGAATAAAAATTATACGAGGGGGTGTGAGCATTTTAAGGGTGTGATAAATTTTACTGTCGGTGGTTTTTTTTTGTTACAATCGTACAGTATAATAAATAACTTAAGGGTATTGTATTGCATAAGTTTGAATGGTGATTCAACTTTCCAATTTATGTTTTTTTTTACAACTCCTATAATGTCTATTTGCTTCTTCTAACCCTTATCCGCACCGAATGGTGCATTGGGCAGTACACCGTATTGACGCAGTGTTATCTTGAACGTTACTTATACGAAAGCAAGGTGATCACTCCTGCACCTCACGGACCAGTCCAGGGTAATATTTATTTTCACCCCCCCCTGAGAATCGAACCCGGGACCTCCTGCACAGTTACGGAGGCGGATGTGTATACATATTTTATATGTATCTTTTAGTGCAACGAAATGTATTTATTATGTTTTCTATTATTAACGCGTTGGGTTATACGCTTTTAGTAAATTGAAGGTAATTAAAATTAAAATTTTACTTGTTTTGTGTGTATGAGGAGGTGCATGAATGTTGAAGAGGCCAAGAATGTTTGTACAAATATATATATATATATATATATATATATATATATATATATATATATATATATATATATATATATATATATATATATATATATATATATATATATATATATATATATATATATATATATATATATATATATATATATATATATATATATATATATATATATATATATATATATATATATATATATATATATATATATATATATATATATATATATATATATATATATATATATATATATATATATATATATATATATATATATATATATATATATATATATATATATATATATATATATATATATATATATATATATATATTTATATATATATATATATATATATATATATATATATATATATATATATATATATATATATATATATATATATATATATATATATATATAAATATATATATTTTTTTTAAATATGTAGTGGAAATATTAATTTCAAATATTTTGGACAACATGTTTTGTTATTATATATATATACTTTAGACAGTACATACTTCATTTCTCATTATCACGATAAATTAAGTATGAAAAATAATTCTTGACTATAAAAAGTCTAAAATAAAAAAAATAAAACTAATTATTCTATTTTGAAATATAATTCTAAATTCGTATCTAGTAGCGTTGATATCGCGCAGATTATAAATTTTGCAGGAAAGCCAGTTGTTATTTTAAACTCACCGTCTAGACAATAACTATACAACATACAAGTAAAAACGCTACAGAAAATGGCAACCTTCGAATGAAATTACTTGTATTTTACTTTTCACCAATTAACATAGACCTTGAAAATTCTGCCAAAATTTAGCTTTGCCAAAACTGCGGAGAAAATCACCCTTGAAAATTTCGCAGTTTTCACATTTTCAATTTCGCAAGGGTGGCTCACGTATCTCGTCGGGGGTGAGAGCGGTGGGGGGTTGTTACGTGGCAACCGTGGGGCAAGGGTTGGGGGGAATCGATAGTTTCGTCTGGCTGTTAGGAGATGGCGTCCGATAGAGCCGCACTACTAACCAAAACAACATTAAAATGATTGCGACTACGTCTGCACGCTTTATGTACTCCTGGTATTCACGATTGAATTTTCAGACTATTGGTGTTTTATTGATGATAAAAATATTTATGTTTGCAATAAATTTATTACAATTTCACTAGATTGATGTTTTTTTTTTTTAAAGATACTGACAGTGGTTTCATCTTAAGGGTGAACTCTCAAACATACAAATTTAGTACTCGACAAGCTGCGCGAGAAGCAACACTTGTTGTCGCGCACATTTTTTAAAATAATAATAATTGAATTTTTTTATTTAAAAAAAACTCCTTTCCTTTTCAAAACCATTTCGATGAAAAACTTATTTTTTCAGTACAAAATACTTTTCTGCAAAAATTCAATTTCATTAAATGTTACCTGGGTTTAAAGAATATTATGTTGCGGGCCATTGATTATCCCATTTTAAAAGGGTATTTCAGATTCTGTGTTGTTTGGGTTTATGTATGAGTGCATAAATATCTTCTTCTTCTTCATCTTCTTGCTCAATGCTGAGCGTCGTGGTCTTCTGGAATGTCAGGCACTTGGTGCACAAGTCCTCTCCATTCTTCCCGGTCCTGGGCCAACTTGATGGCAGCGTTTAGCGAGGATCCGGTTAATTCCTTTATTTGGTCTGTCCATCTTGTTGGAGACCGTCCTCTTGCCCGCTTGCCTTCAACTGTACCTGTTACTACCAGTTTTTCAAGACTCTTCTCGTTCTTTCTGGCGATATGCCCAAAGTAAGACAGAATCCTTTTCCTGCAAGTCGTGGAGAGTCTTTCTGTCACTGACAGTTCGCGGAGAATGGAGACGTTTGTGCGTCTTGCAGTCCAAGGAATGCGCAGCATCCTCCTCCAGCACCACATTTCAAACACATCCAGCATATGTCTTTCCTTTTTCCTCAGTGTCCATGTTTCCACTCCATACAGCGCAATGGAGAATACAAGAGATTTCACTAGACGGGTTTTCGTTCTCCTCAGTATGGACCGATTTTTCCATATCTTCGCCAGACTAGACATTGCTGATTTTGCCATTCCAATTCTTCTCCGGACCTCTGCTTCACAGCCTCCGTCTTTAGAAATGAGTGCACCTAAATAGATAAAGTCGTCGACTTCTTCATAATCCCTTAAAGAATTGTTCCTTATCAGGGTGCCGAATCGGTCGATGACAAGAACCTTGGTTTTACTTTTGTTTATTTGAAGTCCTAAATGCTGGCTTTCTATTTCGACTCTATGGAGGAGTTCAGCCATTTCGTCCTCATTGTTGGCTATTAGCGTTGTGTCGTCTGCAAACCTTATATTGGAGATCTTTTTGCCCCCTCTGATACGCCACCTTCCCACCCGTCTAGTACTTTCCTCATTATATATTCTCCATATATATTAAAGAGATCAGGAGACAGTATACACCCTTGTCTCACGCCTTTTTGTACTTGAAATGACTCTGAGAGGAAATTATCAACTCTTACCGATGCCAAATTTTGTACGTATAAGTTGTGAATAAGAACTATCAACTGTCTCGGTACACCCATTGCTTCCAAAACCTTCCACAGGCAATTCCAATTCACGCAGTCAAAAGCCTTTGTATAATCAATAAAGCAAAGTACGACCGGAACCTTGAACTCCCGACTTTTCTCGATTATTTGTCTTATGTTCAAGATTTGCTCACGTGTACCCTTGCCTTTGACGAATCCAGCTTGCTCAATTGAAATTTGCCAGTCGAGGTAGTGTTTTAGCCTTGCTTTTAATATGTGTAGCAATATTTTGCTGGCATGAGAGATGAGTGAGACAGTTCGATAGTTTTCACACTTTAGCGTAGAACCCTTCTTGTGTATTGGAATAAATACAGATTCCACCCAGTCCGTTGGCCATATTCCTGATTCCCATACCGAATTACATATATCGTGCATCCTCTTAATGCCGTCATCGGTCATATTCTTTAGGAACTCAGCTTGGATTCCGTCCTTTCCAGGCGATTTGTAGGATTTGAGTTTTTTAATGGCATTCTCTACTTCCTGGAGGATTATATGGGGTTCATCTGGATTTAAATCATTGAATTCTGCCTGGGGTTGCATACTATCATCTTTGTATAGGTCCGCACAATACTCTCTCCACCTTCTGATGACTTTGTCAATTTCACAGATGGTATTTCCCTGCCTGTCCTCAATGGTCCATGTTCGAGGCTTGAACTTCTTGGCGAGTGTTTTCACTTTTTGGAACAAGTCGCGAGTGTGATTAGTGTTAGCGTGACTTTCAATATCCTCGCAAATCGAATTGATGTAGCGCTCTTTATCCGCTCTGCAACTTCTTTGCACTCTTCGGTTCAGTTCGGAGTATTGGACTCTTACTTCCTGGGTAGATGTGCTCAATTTCTTAAGCCGTTTCCTCTCTTCAATTAATTTCCAGGATTCTTCGGATATCCATTGACCTCGTGTTTCCATATTTGTCCTCGGGGCTTGAGACTCTTTGATGCTTGACGCTATGATATTCTTTAGCTGTGACCATTTGTCTTCAGGATTATTAGAATTATCTTGAGAACTCTGGATCATGGATGAGAAATTTACTTGGAATTTCTTCAAGATGTCTTCAGAAGGGGTAGTTCGTTTTTTAGCCACATTTCGTTTTATATTTTTCAGCTTCATTTGTATTTCAGCAACAAGAAGTTGATGGTCAGAACCGCAGTCGGCTCCTGGGAAAGTTTTCACATTACGAACAGTCGATCTCCATCTCTTACTTATCATAATGTAATCAATTTGATTCCTGTATCTATCGCCAGGTGACTTCCAGGTATATAGTCTGCGTATGTGGTTTTTGAACCACGTGTTCATAATAGTCAGTTCAGTTTCTGTGCAAAAATGCAGTAGTTTCTCGCCTCTATCATTACGTGTGCCAATTCCATAGTGTCCGACAATGTCTCTCGGTTGGTCAGAGTCTGATGTTTTTCCAATTTTTGCATTGAAGTCTCCAATAACTAGTGTCACTTCTTTATTAGGAATGCTACGAAGTACAGTCTCTAATTTTGCATAGAATTCATCAGCATCTGATTCATCCGCAGAAGATGTGGGCGCATAGGTCTGTATAATGTTAAGTTTGCAGGGAGAAGTGTTCATTTTCAGATGTATGATTCTGTCACTGACAGTAGTGTAGCTAAGCACATACTTGTTTAGGTGTGGTGCTATTAATATCGCTACCCCTGAGAATGATAATTTTTCTTTTCCTGAGAAATACATTGTGTTCCCATCCTGTGTTGTATGGTGGCCTTCATTGGTCCAGTGGGTTTCGGAAATACCTAGTATGTCTATTCCGTGGCTGCTCATTTCCCTCTCCACAATTTGTGTTTTTCCGGGTTTCAACAATCCTCTTACATTCCACGTTGCGATTCTGAGGTTCTTCCGTAATGATAAGTGCGGATTGTTCTCAGTATGGCCAGTAGTAAATTTTCCATACGAAGCCTAGTTTTCCACTCCATTATGGCCGGTATCCAATTTCACACCCCGCAGCCCGGACCCGCGGTGGCGCCGAGCGTCAGTCGGATTGCGTGACATACCTGTTGCATATTGTGATGACATTTCCATAATACTTTCTTGGGAGAATAATACAGTGGTTTCCCGTTGCCTTCCGTATCGCAGTACTAAAGCCATTAAAGTCCTCCTGACCATGCCTGTAGTAATCTGGTCGAGAGCCTTGCCGATGTCATTCATCTTCAGCCTCCAGCCAATACTGGTGGGTACTGCTGCCCTCCACCAGGGATGTTTATCGACTTCCTAGTCTAGATCCACCATGTTCAGCGTAAACAGGGGCACCTCGTGTAGGATGTGGCTCTTCACCACGCATGACGGTCTTGGTGACAAGAGAGCTTGATATCTCTTTTCACCCTAGGGAAGATGAGGCCCAGTGTCCAGTCATCCCGAAACAAAGGTACTACCTCTCTCTCCCCTTTACCCCCTTTATATATAAATAAATATATATATATATATATATATATATATATATATATATATATATATATATATATATATATATATATATATATATATATATATATATATATATATATATATATATATATATATATATATATATATATATATATATATATATATATATATATATATATATATATATATATATATATATATATATATATATATATATATATATATATATATATATATATATATATATATATATATATATATATATATATAATTTTCTCGTAAAACAATTGTTTTAAAATATGAAGTAATAAATTTAATTCCAATCAAATTAAATACCTATCGTTTTCAGTAATACTTAGATTTTATTTTACTGATACGATTTGATGAAACATACAAATTTAATACGATTTTTGACAGACATTTTCTGCAGCGTTTCCACTATGGACTTTTAAACTCGAGGTTTAATATAATAATATTATTATTATTTTTTTTTTTACTTAGATATTAGATTATAATATGTTTACATCACACACGTATTTTCTAAAATAAAATAAAATATTTAAAAACTCATTGTTGCTACGCCTATGTGCTTTACGCCCAACAAATAGGTAAATTTAAGAGAAATTACTGCTTTGTATAAGTTTTGAAATAGTTTGTTAACTTTTGATATTACGAGGTAAATATATTTCATTTTCAAAAACTCACGTTCAAATTGTTTAAATTTATTTCAAGTTTTCAACTTATTTGCTTTGAAATGTTGTGTAATTTGTTGACTTTAAAGAGGAGGAATATTTCATGCTCATGAAAGGCTTTTCATATTCCATGAAATGAATTCAGTGGGTGATTTATGCGTTTATTTTTGGCAACGTTCGCCAAGGCTTCCTGGTTATCGACGTATGGTTCATGAAGCCTTTTGTTAGACTCAAATGCTGTAGGGGTTTGTAAAAAAGCTTTGCAAACAAGATAACGTGTATGTTCATTCCTTATTCTTATTAAAGATATCTTCGGTATGTTATTATTGGTAAATAATTACACAATATTTAAATAAATCACGATATAAAGTATGCAATCGCTTAGCAAAAATATCATAGTTTCCAAATGTAAAAATAACTTCATCAAATATAATTATATAACCATACAACAAAGTTAACAATGTTTTTTATATCCAAAAAAAATCGTACAAAATCATTAAAGATAGTTTCTTTTTGTTTAATTTCACAACGCCCGTGTTGTGGACATACGATATTGTAAAAACTAGACTATCAAGAAGCACGCTGTTCGCTATAAGCAATATTCACTATTGTGTTTTTTTTTGCTGTCACATTCAACAGATGACGCTGCTACTGCAGTACAAAAACTGTTTTTTTTTTATGTTGTCTATCACAGGTAACAACACCTAATACAGGTGAATAATTTCAGGAGATTTAGATCTCGAATTAGTGAAAATGTATCGATATATGTTGGTTGGTTAGAAGATATTTCTCCTTAGCAATAAGCCAAGCAATATACAAATCACAGATTCAGTACAAGGAGTTTAAATAAATATATTTATAAATCTCAATTTCACTTCATTATACTTTCAATAAACTGTTAATTAGTTTTGTCATTTATACAATATTGTGTTCTCTTTCTTATTTCTTCATCGTATAAAATGAAATGTTTGTATCACACATCGCTCACTCCTTTCAACGACGTCATATATCGAAAATTGTCAATATTCAGTTGTGCATGTTTTCGGAATGGCCAAAAAATGTACTATATCCCAGCAAAAGCGGCATAATTTTAACTTAATATTTACCCGTTACATTTTGAAGAAAAGGTATTGTTCAATTATTTAAAAAAATATATATAATTTTTTAAATGGAGAAAAAACATTCAGGTTTTACTTCAAAAGATCTGTTGCACAGTAAAAAGTTCAATAAGTGGCTTGATATTTATATTTAATAGATTTTATTATATTTTTAAATTTAAAGTTTTTGATATATGACGTTGTTGAAAGGAGTGAACGATATGAACCTTAGAGCTTTTCTAGAAAGATCCTAAAGATTAAGAATTGAGATAAATAAATAACTAAAACAAATCTACAGAGCCATAAAACTGCGTAGCCAAGTCGCGGATTACGTTTTCATATCTCATTATAAAAACTTATGTTTTCTTAAGTTCCAAGTTGCAACCGGTTTGTATTACGTCCAACATGCTATCTGGCGAATTGGCGAACAGATAACAATGATTATTGCCCACTAAATTAGTCGTAAGTAAAGTAGGAACGTTAGTAATGGCGGTTCGTGTCCGCAGCAGACGGCATTATGGGCTAAATATTCACTTTTCGTTATGGTACTTGTTAATCTACCAGAAAAGCTGCATTGCGGTGATAATGCAGCAGTTATAAAAGGTAGAATGCACCCCAACATCATCTAAAAACAGGGTTGTGCAAATTACGGTCCATATGGATCATATGGGCCACAGATTATATGTGTCACTTAGCATATTGTTAATCAACCTTTTTCCTTGTTCCATCCCAACTTATCGTCTTTGTAGACTGTTGGGTTCAGCTCTCTTCGTCCTCAGGTTGTAGGTCCTTTTGTCATTTAGAACGTCACCTAGGCCATGCCTTTGAATCACGTTATCTTCCTGTAGCATTCTTGATTTTTTTGGTCTTCCTCTAGATGTCTTTTGAGGAAGATCCATGGCAATCGTCTGGTTTACAATATGTTCAGGTTCTCTACGTCCTATGTGCCCACACCATCTCAATTGCCTTTCCTCTACCTTAATATTGATATCAGTTACACCCATGCTGATTCAGACCCAGTAATTCAGATTTCGAACAGAAAAAAAAAATGGTTCCCTTATAAGTAAATTTTGGAAATATTTCCAGTCTTCTTTGTAGGTTACAATCTGTTAGGTGTTTGGTTTATTTCTTTCATGGTTAGTTTCTATTCTCCGTTCATCTCTTTCACGTACGTACCAGCTACAACGCGTATCGGAGATAATTTGGCGTATACAGCTGAAGTGGGGTTGTCCTCTGTAGTTTTTGCCTTCGCACATGCCTTCCGCAATCGTTAAAAGCAGGCCTGGGTGTCTGACATTATGGCCTATCCATTTGGATCACTGTTGTGCTACTTTATTTAGTGAGTATCTAAACTCTCCAGCTCTACTTAATACCTCGTTGTCCCCTACATGTTTCGACCAATAAATCCCCATCATTCGTCTGTAGCACCACATCTTAAATGCTTCTAACCGCTTTTCTTGAATGTTTTTCCCAGATACTTTGTGGCACATTTTATAAACTTTATAAAATGAAACAATTTCGTTTTAACCACTTTTTTATTATTAGTACACTTTAACCTACCGGTTTCGACAAGAACCTTGTCATCGTCAGGGTTAATTAAATTCTAAAACATTAAAATACTCATAATTAATCACATTTCCTTACCAAAAACTTCCACACACTCCGTAAAAAATCCTAATGATTTAGGTCGAAACCGGTAGGTTAAAGTGACTAATAATAAAAAAGTAGTTTAAACAAAGTTGTTTAGTTTTATAAAGCTTCTAGCCGCCCCCATTCTGCCTAAAAAATATCATATCTCCTAAATTTGTGTTACACCAAAAGTCCATTTTCTTTTCATTTTCAAAACTTCCCGAAAAATATATAAATAAACTTACCCAGTTACGCTTATGGACTATATCTAGACTAAACAAACCAGTTTAAAAGGAATGATCCAAACTGAGTATTAAATTATTCAGTCTAAACAATAAAGTAAGTTGAGCGGGCAGAACGCATAACTCCGTAAAGTACAGGTCTCAGACAATGCGGATTAAAGCGACTGAGGATTGATCAGACTCTTGAGTCCGGGCAATAAGTCTTCCAGACCAAGCTAGAACATCACTCACGAGTGACGGTATCTGATCCAACCATATCTAGCGCGCACTTAACTTGATTTCAACAAATTCATTTATGTAACTGATTGTATTTTATTGTTCTTATTAGTAATTTCTTTTAAAATCAAGATATTTCACAAGTTTTTATGTTAAAATATTGTACATATCATTGTGCATTCAATTTTCCTATTTTTCATTTACTTTATAGTAATACTTGAAGAGCGAAGTTAAAATCAAATAAATATAACTCAAGTGTTTAAAGTGGTAACATATTTATCGTTTATTTTTATACACTTCAGTAATTATTACTCCGTTCCACTCGAGACTTTATACAATTTAAATGTGAAAGTCCTTGTATTTTTAAGTACACTCTACACTATTTGAAATGTTTGGTTAAACCCGCAACAATTTATTGAGTATCATTTAAATAGTTTTCATTCAATCATTTAAATTTTATTAGTAGGTACATATGCTTTGTACCTTAAATAACAAGGTACATATATATGTATATATATATATATATATATATATATATATATATATATATATATATATATATATATATATATATATATATATATATATTATTTTTTATTTTTTTTATTTCAATATTTAGCGACGGTTTTGAGACATATATATTTTTTTTAAAAACAAGTATTTTAATAAGATATGTAAGTGGAATGCATGGGTGAAGAACTAATATATAAGGCGAAATGATTTGTGAATAGTATACGAAAACCGAGGAAGATTTGGCATTAACAAGTGGTCACATTCTTTGGCGTAGGCAGGTCAGCAGGTATGTATGTCCACCTCCATAGGGCGTTTGGCAATTATACTGGAAGTCCCGGGTTCGATTCCCAGGGGAGTCAAAATAAATATTCATAATAATACATATTCAAAATTAATACAAAATAAAATAAATACTAAATAAAAATAATACAAAATAAACATTCATAACAATACAAATTTAAAATAAATAAATATAAATATAAACAAAATGAAATTTAACCCAAATATATAACTATTTGATGTATCTCTGGACTAGCACCTGAACGAAGAACTGATAAACTTTCCTTCATGTATTGAATGATCAAGATAACAACGATTCAGTGCCCTATGCACGATTGGGTGGGGATAACGTCAATAATGTATGAGGAGATGCAGAAAAATGAAAAGTCGAAAAATGTACCACGACAGAGTTCTTTGTCGTTCCAGCCTCACTGTCTACCCCTCCGGGGAAGCTGGGTGATTGTTAGTAATTTTTTTCATCAATTGATACTTTGTGGTAATCTCTACAAATTTTTTATTTAAAAATTACTTGGCAAATACCACTTTTTGAACGCCGTATATGAGAAGCTAAGTCTACGAGTTATGCCCTTGGGACATTGAAGAATAACCAGGGTTAAATCTTCATTTTCCAACTGTTATTCGCACGAATGGTGCATATGACACTGCATCTTCTTGATACAGTGTTATATTGATCGTAAATTACAGGATATTAAGGTGATCCATCCCGCGCTTCTGGTACCAGTCCTGGATCAAGTAGAGTGAAAAATCATTCATATTTATTTTGACCACCCTGCGAATCGAACCTGGGACGTAGAGAAAAATAGCCAACCATTTAACTACAAGGCGGATATAAAGCCATAATTTATTAGGACATGTTCGAAAAATACTAATTCATTGTGCTTGTCATTGGTGACAAATTCGAAGGTAGCGTACGAAAAACGAATGACTTGAATCCGTTTCGTTGGCGACTAGTTGACGATAGCATCATGCTAGAGCCCCCTTCCTTCCGCAGACAATAGACTCATGTTTATATATTGCAAATGTATGCAGACACGGTGCGCACTTGAGTTCACTTGACAATCCGCATTGCAGTCCTTAAGTGCACCGCCCGGTGTGAGTTTCGAGGCGATTTCATATCCCCATTCACAGGCCACGGGGGTCCGATGCGAGGAGTGTATTTCCAATTTAAACGCATATACACCTGTGCTGTGAAATGTCAACTCGTAATATCATAAATATGTCTTTGTATTCCAAAAGGGGCTAAGTCCACGTCAACAAGCGAACATTTCCATTTTTACATTTTTGACATCTCAACATAGATAATAATAATTCATTCAAACCCTTATCCGCACCCAATCGTTCATAGGGCACTGCATCATACAAACGCAGTGTTATCTTAATCGTCAACACATGAAGGAAAGGTGATCAGCCCTCCACTTCAGGTACCAGTCCAGGGTAATATGGAATGAATATTATAGTGAAAAATTCACTTATATTTTTTTGAACCCCCTGGGAATCGAACCCGGGACCTCCAGAACGGTAGCCGAGCGTGTTGACCATTACACAACGGAGGTGGACAATAAAAATAAAAATAATATTAAATTTGGATAATTTATAGCGCCATTTTAGTAAAATACTATCTCAATGAATAAGATTATGGAAATCGGGGTATTTACAGGGTTTAGGACCTTTTTATGACCCGGTTAATGACGATTCATAGGCTGGTTATATGAACACTGTACACACGTGTAACATTCACCATTCTACCTATGATTGACAACCACACTATTTAATGTTTTGGAACTCCTACATTTTTCATAAATCCCATGACGCTTTATGTTTAAGTTCATGGGTGCCATCAATGGTTGGTTTGAGAAACCTCTTATTTAGGAGAGACCTTTTGATTCTGATGTATGCAAGATCCTGACTTAATACAATGATATACTTCTTCATCTCTGTTGATATGTCAAAATGCAAACTCCTAAGTGGAGAAACACAGATTTGTGAACAAGAATTTGGACTCACCCAAGATGTTGTCAAAGTTTTTAATTCAAATACTACTATTTCTTAAATTATATTGTGAAACGTGTTTCGATGCATTTTGCATCATTTTAAAACACAGTACGGTGTTTGAAAACTATGCTGAATGGATCGAAACACTAGTCAGAATAAAATTTAACGAACAGTGGCGCTAACCAAGTGAAATTTAAATTCAAAATGGACAGATATTAACCACTTCTGTGGTCAACCTCTTGGAAAAAAGTGGGTAAAAAAAACACCATTTTTTTCTCTACCATGTTTTTTTAATCATATTTTGAAATATAATAAATCAATATAAAACATAAATAAACAATATAAGAAAGGAAAAATTAAATAAATGAAGAATGGATATATCTAGACTGGTGGGGGAATGAACCGAGCTGGATTCAGGAAAATCACTATAAAAAGTTTCGTGTACGATGTGCCCGAACTGGATTCGGGCAAATCACTGTCAGCAAAATACCTGCTCGAATTGTATTCGGGCAAATCACACAAGGGGTTAATTACTATGAAATGATTGCCAAATCAATCAATGAATTTAAATACAAACTTTTATGTTTCTTGTCGAACTGTCCGCATGCCAGGCAAAAAGCAACTTAAGCATCATAAAATTAAACAACTTTGTTTTAACCACTTTTTTGTTATGAGTACACTTTAACCAACAGGTTTCGGCAAGAACCTTGTCATCTTCAGGGTTTATTAAATTCTAAATTATTAAAATACTCATAGTTAATTACATTCCCTTAACAAAAACTTCCACACCCTCCGTACACCATATGAAAATATGATTTAAAAAATTTGATTTAAAAATTGTTATTTTAATTAATGTTATTTTTATTGTGCATTGCGAAGCGATTGTTTAATTTTATAAAGCTTATAAAATGTGCCACAAAGTATCTGCGAAAACATTCAAGAAAAAAAGCAACTTCTTCAATCCGTCCGTTCTGGAATTAGCTGCTTCTGAATGACAAGGACGCATATCAGAGAAGACTTGACGAGTAGAAATTCAAGTTTGACTAGGAGACGCGAGTCATAATGACTTAATTACAGGCTGGTATTAATTAATATTATAAAACGTTTTTTGAGTTTACTTAATGCACCCGATGAGATTTATAATTGCTCATTAACGTTTGCGCAACCTCTGTGGTCTTGACATAATAACTTTAAAAGACAGTCACATTATTTGTTGTCAAGGGTTCGATTCCTGACGCGTTGATTGCAAAATATTATAAGAAACTGACGAAAATGTACATTGTTATGGAAAACACTTGTTTTTTACCACTTGAGTTTATTTAAGACAACTATTGCCTAACTTACCCCCATTGTACAGTCACATTATTCGTTGGCAAGGGTTCGATTCCTGACGCGTTGATTGCAAAATATAATAAGAAACTGAGGAAAATGTACATTTTTAAAGAAAACACGTGTTTTTTAGCACTTGTGTTTATTTAAGACCACTAGTACCTAACTTACCCCCTCCCCCTAACATGCCCCTCTACTTATTTATAAAACAATTAATTATGTTTTAGTTTAGATTTAGACCTGAAGATAGAAACTCAGCTTCCAAAACTAGTTGTCTTAAATAAACTCAAGTGGTAAAAAAACAAGTGTTTTCCTTAATAATTTCAACATGTCTTACCACAAAGTAAATACCGAAACAATTAACGAAACTGTACATTATACAAAGTTTTTGAAAATTAGATTTTTTTGTCAATAACACTGTCTAATTTTTATATTTATTTTAATCTCTATCCATACACAATGGTGCATAGAGAACTGCATTTTTTAAAGATTCTTTTGCATTACATAGCATAAATTCAAATACATTTTTTTTTAATAAAATATAAAAATGAATACAAAAAAAGAGAATGAGTATGTATTGGCAAGGAAATCAGTCGTGCATTTCCTGTTTTGATTCAGGGTAGTATTTGGACAGAATATTTAATACCCCGCAGCTTAATTTTCTTGGAACCCGGCTAATATTTCACGTAACTGATTTTTTATTGCTTAAAACACTGTTTTTACATAGAAAAAATAAGTTTTTGTTAAAAATCAATTTCTGGTTTTGAAGAGAAAAGATTGATTAAAAGGTTATGAGTAACGAAAAATGCAGAAATACTTTCACACATATGTTCTAAAAAAATCAAATTCTATTTTATTGTATTGTTTATCACAAAAAAAAATACAGTGCGTGGAGACATGTCTGGCTCCTCGCATAGCCGGTCGCTTACTGAATTGTATGTTTGGGAGTATCACTCTGTCATTGAAACATTCTTTGCCTCTTCCATATAATACATCTCATCCGTATCGACCACTCTCATCGACCACTCTCAAGTATTTAACGCGCTTGATAATGCCAAGCTTTCCCCAGTCTTCATCTACATTTGCCTTATAAATTCGTTTTATCATTATTTTCTCACTCATTGAAATATTTGTTTCATGATGTTCATAAAGAAAACTTCATGAAACGCAATGAAAATTTCGAAACTTAGTCTCAAATACACTAATTTATCTATCTTAAAAGCGTATTAAATCACTACCCCTTGATAAAATAAATGTCGTTAGCTTTCCACCATTTATTTCCATCACATTACACCCTCATCCCTCGCTATACGCCTCTTTTATCTCCCCTCTCGACTTCGACTTTAGTCAGGAAAATTCTCGCAAGAAACCTCCTCCCCACTAACCCTTAATTATGAGAGATGCGCCCTTAATGCCCTGGAATATTTCAGTCGGGCTATATTTAACGCCGAGTCAACAGTTTTGCGAAACCGAATATAATTATGTCAAGGAGTCTTTAAATTTGAAAGATTGTACTACGAGACATGGCTTCGACCCTTAATAAAAGTGATTAGATTTAATATTACCACTGTCTTACTTTAAAACTGTATTACATAATAGACGCTAATGCGAGGGGTTGTGTTTAAGGCGATGCTTATTTAAAATAACTCTTAAAAATTATAGTATGCAGTAACAATTGAAAAAGGCATGTTGGGATGGTTTGGAGTTAATAAAGAACAGTAAAATGATTTTCTGTGGCAAATATTGTTGGAAATAAGGGTAGAGGAAGACCAATGAAATATTTATTTATTCAATACGAAATTTTGCTTAAATGTACTGAACATAAACATACTTTGTTATGCAGAATACAATGGCATATATTTATATATATATATATATATATATATATATATATATATATATATATATATATATATATATATATATATATATATATATATATATATATATATATATATATATATATATATATATATATATATTATATATGTATATCGTAGTCGTACTACAGGAGAATTTGACCAACTAAAAAAACGTAAAATGTTCAGGAGGGTCATTTAAGCCACTTTTGCTTGGCAAGAAAGTAAAAATCCATGCAGTTAGTCATTTTTAACAAGTCAATATATTATACTTCGAAGTTTAATATCCTTTGGGATTTTTTTCAGGGCAAATATTAAGCTAGTAAGATATCAAATAGTGAATGATGACGTTTTTGTAAAAAATGCACTTGGTCACTTTCTCCTGTATGACTACGATATATATATACATATAAATATTTTAAATTTATGTATTACTTAGTAAATACCACTTTTTCTTAAATGTACTGTGACACGTGTTTTGATACATTCCGCATCATTTTCAAACAACCTATGTGAAGCTAATTCTAAATTTTAGAGTTGAGAAACACATGTCACAGTAGATTTTAAGAAAAAGTGGTATTTACTATGTAATACATTAATTAAAAATGGATAGATTTTACCACAAAGTGACTGCTGAATCAATTAATGATATTACATACAAATATTTTACTTTCCCAGGGTCTCTATCTTCAAAGTTTAGGGGTCCATCTTGTGGGGTCTTGTCTTGCTACATGTTTTATCCATCGCTTATTCAGTCTTGCTTCGCGATTTTTTATTATTATACACATTTTATTATATCCTTCGGTTCATAGAATTGCATTATGCACTCGGTTTTGAACGATTTGCAATTTGCATATTATTTCGCAAGAAAGATCATAACCAGTTAGTTTACTGATCACGATCTGCCGATGCTGTAAAATGATTATTTTCATTTAAAATTATACTCAAATACTTAAAACTAAATTGTTATGTTAGAAAATTGATCAGATCAAGGGTTAACTATGTAAATAAAATTGAATTTAATAACACTATAATTTATTTCATTTCATTTTGATAAATAGAAGTTGCGATAAGGTTTTTTATAATAACTATTATAAAGTACAAAAATAATTTTTTTGACATATTTATACCATATACTTATTTGGGTGTTGCCAAATCTGGGACACTTAAGAGTTATTGTTACATTTTGACATCTCAACATCGACATCACAACATAGATGAGGAAAAATCTGGATATTTACAGGGCTTACGACCCGTCATAGACTGGTTTAAATCAACACTTTATACGCGTGAAACATTCACCATTCTATCCACGATTGACAAACACACTTCTCAATATTAATCACACGTCATTTCATGTGTGATTTCGCGGCAGTATGGTTGATTTTAGTAAGCTTTTTATTTGAGGAGACTCTTATTTTTCAGCGATAATACTTTGTCTACTTTCGAAGGTCAAATATTAACGGAATTTCTGAATAAGGATACTGAAATGTCAGCAATAAACCCAATGATTTTTTAAACGGTCATGATATTATTTTCCTAAACAAATTTATAATTTTTGCTATTTATTTATGTACATTTTATGGCAGTTATCAAACCAATGATATCTTCCTTGCCAGTAAAATACGTAAACCAAAACACTTTGATGTCTGATAGCGTTTGAATTTTTATTATTTAAATATTAATGAAAACTTGATCTATAAAAAAATTAGTACTTTTGTACTTTATTTATGGTATCATTTTACAACATTTTGAGGGTGTCCTAATACTTATTCACAAATCCAGATTTGTAAACAAGTATTTGGACACACTCAAAATGTTGTAAATAAATTAACTGGTTAAATTATAAGCTAAAATAATAAAAATGAAAATGATATTTTCTGGCGTTTCTCATGTATGTGATTATAATCCTGAATTACCTCACATACTAATAAAACAGTTTCTGCTCAGTAAAAAGCTTCTTTTCATCTCACCAATAGATGTCTCTAGTGAAGTTCTAGTGATTCAATAACAATGTTTCTGAATTGGTTCATATATATAGAACTTCCAAGAATTTGAGTAGTGTGGTTGTCAATAATCGGTGAATGTTACACGTGTGTAAAGTGATCACTTAAAACAGCCTATGACGGTAGTCAGCCCCGAAATGCCCAGACTTCCATATTCTTCTTCATCTTTGATGAGATGTCAAAAAATAATGTGGTATCATGTTTGATCAACAAATTTTAATAAACAGGTATCTTAATTGATGTTTTTGCCTATTTGAGACATAAATATTATATTTTAGTTGTGGTAAAAAATGCTTTTGATATTTTGAGACATTTTGCAAAAGTTGAGACCTTCCCGCTTTCCAATATTATTTCCTTATTAAGGATAATTGAAATTATGTATACTAAACGATCCCCGAGCAGTTTTGATTGGCCGGTCAACGTAATTAACTTTAATGCTCTCTTCCATATAAGGGTGTAATATAATGCTCTTGCTCGTGGGGAATACAGAACCAAAACAAAACAATGTCAGAATTATTATTTATTTCAAGGAAACACCACGTTGTTTTTGATATTTTTATAATTACTACAAGTGTGTAGTGCTCAAAACATTAATCATTTTATGTATATTTATTCGTTGGATACTGCATTTTTTACCCCGCGAATTACCTCACAATATTGTACAATATATATAATTAAGAAGAATTGTCGCCAAGTATGCTTGTCATGGCGCTAAGGAGGCCGATATTTATTGATATGAAGAAATGGGTAAAATATTAAAAAAGGGCTAATGCTTGATTTTCAATTAAGCCCTGGAATGCACACACACACACACACACACACATATATATATATATATATATATATATATATATATATATATATATATATATATATATATATATATATATATATATATATATATATATATATATATATATATATATATATATATATATATATATATATATATATATATATATATATATATATATATATATATATATATATATATATATATATATATATATATATATATCAAACAGGTTTGTTCGCCTCCGTAGTGTAATGGTCAGCATGCTCGGCTACCGTTCTGGAGGTCCTGGGTTCGATTCCCAGGGGGGTTTAATAAATAAATAAATAAAGTGATTTTTTCACTCTAATATTTATTCAATATTACACTGGACTGGTACCTGAAGTGGAGGGCTGATCACCTTTCCTTCATGTGTAATCGATCGAGATAACACTGCATTTATATGAAGCAGTGCCCTATGCACCATTGGGCTGCGGTAAGGGATTTAAAAAAAATATCAAACAAAAATCCACTAATTAATATATAACGTTGTACATAATAAGCAAGGTAAATAATAAATGCTAGTCCCATTAAAAAAAAACGGATGTAAAAATTGTGCTTAAAAAAAGGGGTTTAAAGCATAGTTTTTGTTTTTTTGTTATTGTAAAATTGATACCATTATGATTATATTAATAACTATTTTCCTTGGAAATTGTGTAGTAATAAAAAATGTGTAGTAATAATTTGATTTTACAATGTCTTGAATGTGCCTTGATACGCCCTTGAAAGTGGCAACGTCTTTATTAACTTGAATACACCTTTTATGAGAACACCTATCACGGAACATAACGCGTTTATTGTCCATAAATATTCACCAATAAATAAGAATTATTGCCCGAAGATGTAATTTTCTCGATATTGCTCTTGTTTTATCATTCTTATTGCTTCATATTAAATCCCACTACAATTTACGCATTTAATGATGCTGTTAGTATCAACAATGTAGTCGATTCGATTGCTACCTTTCGACAAAATACGTTTTATTAATTTTCAAAGTACACATACATTATTGTACAATTAAAATTGTAAATACACAGTATTTATAACTGAAAATTTACTATGATGTGTCCTCACTATGTTTTTCCGTATAAAAAAAAACATAAATAATATTTGTTAATTTCAATACTGCTTGATTTTATAATTGTTTCATAAATTATTTCTTCTTCATCTGTCTGCCTCCATAGTGTAATGGTCAGCACGCTCGGCTACCGTTCTGGAGGTTTCGGGTTCGATTCCCAGGGGGGTCGAGTAAATATAAGCGATTTTTTCACTGTAATATTGATTGAATATTACCCTGGACTGGTACCTAAAGCGGAGGGCTGATCACCTTTCCTTCGTGTGTAAACGATCAAGATAACACTGTGTTCACATAAAGCAGTGCCCTATGCACCATTGGGGTGCGGATAAGGGTTTTAGTATTATTATTAAATTATTTCTTCCTCATCACAAGAATTGCTATTTTTGAACCATTTTCTTATTATTTATTATCAAAGTACGCATACACTTTCGTAATTTTTTTTATTTTTAAATACAGAATATCTACATGAATGTGTCCTCACAATGCTTTCCTGTGCCACAAAAACATATAAAATACTTTTAAATTTTAGTACTTGTAAAATACATACATAGGTACTTCATAGTTTTGCGATAATTTTTTTAGTTGTTTTCTACTTCGTTACTCTTGTATCACAAGTCAAATAATAATGGATGATATGGCTGAATGAACTTATTTGGTCTAAGGTCAAGGGATCTTGCATCCCTTATGTCACTGCGACCATATTAGGTCTATTGTGACCGACCTCCCTCTGTATCATAGCTCACTCTCAAGACCTACGTGAGCTCATGTAGCTCACGAGCTGGAGTGCCTTAGGAGGGTTACTAACATTGTGGTGGGTTGTACACACTACTTAGTATTGACTTACATGCCCCGCTGACAGTGATAAGGACTTTGAAGTATTATTATTAATCATTTTTATCTTTGATGACGAAAATCTTTGCACGATTGATTAAATACGGATATGAGATTATTTAAATAAAATTCCGAATAAAAAACTAAGTATAATCAAAATGGATCACAAAATTAGTGCTTCAAATATAAATTATAAAAAAAACTATGTGTTTCTATATTAGACCTGGGAATTTTGTAGGAGCTTACAAAGTCTTAATTGTGTTTAAAGATCAATGTTAGGTGACGTGGAAATACTTTACTGTAATTGTAAAAGTAGTCTTCTTCTACTTCTACTTCATCTATTTCTACTTGGTGTAGGCCTTGTGGCCTGTTTTTAAGAGGGATTAGCCTCCTGCGATGTCGATTTCCAGCTGCCAATCCATCTTTTAGGTGGTCTGCCCGGGAGTTGTCTATGTAGGTACCTTGGGGTTGGCCGTACAGTGTAATGTGGGGGAGTCTGGATGGGTCCATTTTCCTCACATGCGCATACAATTGTCTCCTTCCTTGTCTTCCGCACCTAACGACATCTTTGATCTCCCATATTTCTCTTATCCTGGTGTTCCTTATTCTATCTAGGTAGTTTGGATTTATTAATATTTATAGTATTAATATTTTAATGTATTTTTTGTTTCAGGTTCGAGATTTGGTCGAGAGGTGCAACTGTCCGACCCAGTTCCCGATGATCAGGGTGTCGGAGGGCAAATATCGCATCGGAGATACTAAAGTTCTCATCTTCGTTAGGGTAAGTCACATCATTATTTTTAAAAAAAATGGAATTGAACCTATTTTTATTTTTATTGTCAAATACCACTTTTTCTCAAAATGTATTGTGACTCGTGTCTCAATGCATTCAACATCATCATTAAGCACCTTATGTGAACAATTTATTATTATTTATTCTTGAACTTGAATCAGTAAGGTTTTAACATACATTTTATTGTTTATTGTCGAGTCAAGAAATTAACATGACTTACATGTTAATTTCTTTAAACATATTTTCTTAAGCATTTCTATACAATAAATCGCAATTTAATTTTCTTTAAAACACAGGTAACATTTAATGTAATTGAATTTTTTGCTTATAATACCGTTTTTGTATTGAAAAATGAGTTTTTCTATGAGATAAATACATATTTTTGAAAAGAATTGTGTTATTGAAACGTAAGGAGTTAAATAATATACATATAAGATAGTTTTCTTAATTTAATATTTAAAAAAATATATATATATAAATATTCTACAAAAATGTTGCTTGGAAATGAGTACGTCCGACTTCTAGCAACGCCGTTCGCGTTCTTGATTCGAACATTTGAGATCTCAGCATTAAAGTCTAGAAATATTCTCCTATACACAGAGCTAATTTTTCATACTTTTTGGTACTCTTTTCTTCTTCATTTAGCATTTTTCTCTGTTTAAAACACATAAAACATATTTACCTGTATAAAACACACACATACCTATGTACGAATACTATAAATTTGGTACTATCAAATCGTTTAAACGAAGCTTCATACATATTCATAAGTACTAAGTATAAATATAGGGATGTTCCCAGACGAACGTATAATTGATCGATAGTCGTTTTGCGCAATAATCATGTACAAGATCGACGTAATGGATTCGTAATTCCTAGTTCCCAGCACTATACTGGTGGTCTACTAGATCTCGCATTGCGCAGGCGCAGTCCAAGCATTCTTTAAAAGCCGTAATAATGCCGCCTCGTAATTAGTAATGATAACAGTAATCAATACACACATGCGTCTTATAAACACAATGACGTATGTACCTGCTATTATGACCCTTAAAAATATGTTCAATAAAAAAAATTCATGGGTTTATTTATTTTCGCCTCCGTAGTGTAATGGTCAGAACGCTCGGCTACCGTACTGGAGGTTTCGGGTTCGATTCCCAGGGGGGGGGGCAAATAAATAATAATAAATTATATATTATAATTATAGATTATAATAATGTACCCTCGCCGAGTTTT